>NC_139700.1:6850001-6937501 GCF_964188405.1 Protomyctophum parallelum
TAAACGCCCAATGCATTCTCTATGGCAATAGCACAAACTTTGGCATGCTACTAGTCCTACATACTTAAACCTACCAACCCCATTCTAGCCTACTTAGGTTCATCTTACGGTGGACATGTTTGCCTGAAAAGGAATCTTTGAAAGGTGTCATCGTTTTAGAAATATAGTGCTTTCAAATTTGAGACTTTTAACATGGGGCTCAATGGCAGATTTTGGCACGTCAAAAAATCACTTTCACCTAGAAACTCCATTCACACTTTTTATTATTCAGCTTACTGTGGAGACACATGCTGGAACTTTTTACTTTGAAATGTTTTGTCGTTTCTGAGTTATTTAACTTAAACGCCCAATGCATTCTCTATGGCAATAGCACAAACTTTGGCATGCTACTAGTCCTACATACTTAAACCTACCAACCCCATTCTAGCCTACTTAGGTTCATCTTACGGTGGACATGTTTGCCTGAAAAGGAATCTTTGAAAGGTGTCATCGTTTTAGAAATATAGTGCTTTCAAATTTGAGACTTTTAACATGGGGCTCAATGGCAGATTTTGGCACGTCAAAAAATCACTTTCACCTAGAAACTCCATTCACACTTTTTATTATTCAGCTTACTGTGGAGACACATGCTGGAACTTTTTACTTTGAAATGTTTTGTCGTTTCTGAGTTCTTTAACTTAAACGCCCAATGCATTCTCTATGGCAATAGCACAAACTTTGGCATGCTACTAGTCCTACATACTTAAACCTACCAACCCCATTCTAGCCTACTTAGGTTCATCTTACGGTGGACATGTTTGCCTGAAAAGGAATCTTTGAAAGGTGTCATCGTTTTAGAAAGATAGTGCTTTCAAATTTGAGACTTTTAACATGGGGCTCAATGGCAGATTTTGGCACGTCAAAAAATCACTTTCACCTAGAAACTCCATTCACACTTTTTATTATTCAGCTTACTGTGGAGACACATGCTGGAACTTTTTACTTTGAAATGTTTTGTCGTTTCTGAGTTATTTAACTTAAACGCCCAATGCATTCTCTATGGCAATAGCACAAACTTTGGCATGCTACTAGTCCTACATACTTAAACCTACCAACCCCATTCTAGCCTACTTAGGTTCATCTTACGGTGGACATGTTTGCCTGAAAAGGAATCTTTGAAAGGTGTCATCGTTTTAGAAATATAGTGCTTTCAAATTTGAGACTTTTAACATGGGGCTCAATGGCAGATTTTGGCACGTCAAAAAATCACTTTCACCTAGAAACTCCATTCACACTTTTTATTATTCAGCTTACTGTGGAGACACATGCTGGAACTTTTTACTTTGAAATGTTTTGTCGTTTCTGAGTTATTTAACTTAAACGCCCAATGCATTCTCTATGGCAATAGCACAAACTTTGGCATGCTACTAGTCCTACATACTTAAACCTACCAACCCCATTCTAGCCTACTTAGGTTCATCTTACGGTGGACATGTTTGCCTGAAAAGGAATCTTTGAAAGGTGTCATCGTTTTAGAAATATAGTGCTTTCAAATTTGAGACTTTTAACATGGGGCTCAATGGCAGATTTTGGCACGTCAAAAAATCACTTTCACCTAGAAACTCCATTCACACTTTTTATTATTCAGCTTACTGTGGAGACACATGCTGGAACTTTTTACTTTGAAATGTTTTGTCGTTTCTGAGTTCTTTAACTTAAACGCCCAATGCATTCTCTATGGCAATAGCACAAACTTTGGCATGCTACTAGTCCTACATACTTAAACCTACCAACCCCATTCTAGCCTACTTAGGTTCATCTTACGGTGGACATGTTTGCCTGAAAAGGAATCTTTGAAAGGTGTCATCGTTTTAGAAAGATAGTGCTTTCAAATTTGAGACTTTTAACATGGGGCTCAATGGCAGATTTTGGCACGTCAAAAAATCACTTTCACCTAGAAACTCCATTCACACTTTTTATTATTCAGCTTACTGTGGAGACACATGCTGGAACTTTTTACTTTGAAATGTTTTGTCGTTTCTGAGTTATTTAACTTAAACGCCCAATGCATTCTCTATGGCAATAGCACAAACTTTGGCATGCTACTAGTCCTACATACTTAAACCTACCAACCCCATTCTAGCCTACTTAGGTTCATCTTACGGTGGACATGTTTGCCTGAAAAGGAATCTTTGAAAGGTGTCATCGTTTTAGAAATATAGTGCTTTCAAATTTGAGACTTTTAACATGGGGCTCAATGGCAGATTTTGGCACGTCAAAAAATCACTTTCACCTAGAAACTCCATTCACACTTTTTATTATTCAGCTTACTGTGGAGACACATGCTGGAACTTTTTACTTTGAAATGTTTTGTCGTTTCTGAGTTATTTAACTTAAACGCCCAATGCATTCTCTATGGCAATAGCACAAACTTTGGCATGCTACTAGTCCTACATACTTAAACCTACCAACCCCATTCTAGCCTACTTAGGTTCATCTTACGGTGGACATGTTTGCCTGAAAAGGAATCTTTGAAAGGTGTCATCGTTTTAGAAATATAGTGCTTTCAAATTTGAGACTTTTAACATGGGGCTCAATGGCAGATTTTGGCACGTCAAAAAATCACTTTCACCTAGAAACTCCATTCACACTTTTTATTATTCAGCTTACTGTGGAGACACATGCTGGAACTTTTTACTTTGAAATGTTTTGTCGTTTCTGAGTTATTTAACTTAAACGCCCAATGCATTCTCTATGGCAATAGCACAAACTTTGGCATGCTACTAGTCCTACATACTTAAACCTACCAACCCCATTCTAGCCTACTTAGGTTCATCTTACAATGGACATGTTTGCCTGAAAAGGAATCTTTGAAAGGTGTCATCGTTTTAGAAATATAGTGCTTTCAAATTTGAGACTTTTAACATGGGGCTCAATGGCAGATTTTGGCACGTCAAAAAATCACTTTCACCTAGAAACTCCATTCACACTTTTTATTATTCAGCTTACTGTGGAGACACATGCTGGAACTTTTTACTTTGAAATGTTTTGTCGTTTCTGAGTTCTTTAACTTAAACGCCCAATGCATTCTCTATGGCAATAGCACAAACTTTGGCATGCTACTAGTCCTACATACTTAAACCTACCAACCCCATTCTAGCCTACTTAGGTTCATCTTACGGTGGACATGTTTGCCTGAAAAGGAATCTTTGAAAGGTGTCATCGTTTTAGAAATATAGTGCTTTCAAATTTGAGACTTTTAACATGGGGCTCAATGGCAGATTTTGGCACGTCAAAAAATCACTTTCACCTAGAAACTCCATTCACACTTTTTATTATTCAGCTTACTGTGGAGACACATGCTGGAACTTTTTACTTTGAAATGTTTTGTCGTTTCTGAGTTATTTAACTCAAACGCCCAATGCATTCTCTATGGCAATAGCACAAACTTTGGCATGCTACTAGTCCTACATACTTAAACCTACCAACCCCATTCTAGCCTACTTAGGTTCATCTTACGGTGGACATGTTTGCCTGAAAAGGAATCTTTGAAAGGTGTCATCGTTTTAGAAATATAGTGCTTTCAAATTTGAGACTTTTAACATGGGGCTCAATGGCAGATTTTGGCACGTCAAAAAATCACTTTCACCTAGAAACTCCATTCACACTTTTTATTATTCAGCTTACTGTGGAGACACATGCTGGAACTTTTTACTTTGAAATGTTTTGTCGTTTCTGAGTTATTTAACTTAAACGCCCAGTGCATTCTCTATGGCAATAGCACAAACTTTGGCATGCTACTAGTCCTACATACTTAAACCTACCAACCCCATTCTAGCCTACTTAGGTTCATCTTACGGTGGACATGTTTGCCTGAAAAGGAATCTTTGAAAGGTGTCATAGTTTTAGAAATATAGTGCTTTCAAATTTGAGACTTTTAACATGGGGCTCAATGGCAGATTTTGGCACGTCAAAAAATCACTTTCACCTAGAAACTCCATTCACACTTTTTATTATTCAGCTTACTGTGGAGACACATGCTGGAACTTTTTACTTTGAAATGTTTTGTCGTTTCTGAGTTATTTAACTTAAACGCCCAATGCATTCTCTATGGCAATAGCGCAAACTTTGGCATGCTACTAGTCCTACATACTTAAACCTACCAACCCCATTCTAGCCTACTTAGGTTCATCTTACGGTGGACATGTTTGCCTGAAAAGGAATCTTTGAAAGGTGTCATCGTTTTAGAAATATAGTGCTTTCAAATTTGAGACTTTTAACATGGGGCTCAATGGCAGATTTTGGCACGTCAAAAAATCACTTTCACCTAGAAACTCCATTCACACTTTTTATTATTCAGCTTACTGTGGAGACACATGCTGGAACTTTTTACTTTGAAATGTTTTGTCGTTTCTGAGTTATTTAACTTAAACGCCCAATGCATTCTCTATGGCAATAGCACAAACTTTGGCATGCTACTAGTCCTACATACTTAAACCTACCAACCCCATTCTAGCCTACTTAGGTTCATCTTACGGTGGACATGTTTGCCTGAAAAGGAATCTTTGAAAGGTGTCATCGTTTTAGAAATATAGTGCTTTCAAATTTGAGACTTTTAACATGGGGCTCAATGGCAGATTTTGGCACGTCAAAAAATCACTTTCACCTAGAAACTCCATTCACACTTTTTATTATTCAGCTTACTGTGGAGACACATGCTGGAACTTTTTACTTTGAAATGTTTTGTCGTTTCTGAGTTATTTAACTTAAACGCCCAATGCATTCTCTATGGCAATAGCACAAACTTTGGCATGCTACTAGTCCTACATACTTAAACCTACCAACCCCATTCTAGCCTACTTAGGTTCATCTTACGGTGGACATGTTTGCCTGAAAAGGAATCTTTGAAAGGTGTCATCGTTTTAGAAATATAGTGCTTTCAAATTTGAGACTTTTAACATGGGGCTCAATGGCAGATTTTGGCACGTCAAAAAATCACTTTCACCTAGAAACTCCATTCACACTTTTTATTATTCAGCTTACTGTGGAGACACATGCTGGAACTTTTTACTTTGAAATGTTTTGTCGTTTCTGAGTTATTTAACTCAAACGCCCAATGCATTCTCTATGGCAATAGCACAAACTTTGGCATGCTACTAGTCCTACATACTTAAACCTACCAACCCCATTCTAGCCTACTTAGGTTCATCTTACGGTGGACATGTTTGCCTGAAAAGGAATCTTTGAAAGGTGTCATCGTTTTAGAAATATAGTGCTTTCAAATTTGAGACTTTTAACATGGGGCTCAATGGCAGATTTTGGCACGTCAAAAAATCACTTTCACCTAGAAACTCCATTCACACTTTTTATTATTCAGCTTACTGTGGAGACACATGCTGGAACTTTTTACTTTGAAATGTTTTGTCGTTTCTGAGTTATTTAACTTAAACGCCCAGTGCATTCTCTATGGCAATAGCACAAAACTTTGGCATGCTACTAGTCCTACATACTTAAACCTACCAACCCCATTCTAGCCTACTTAGGTTCATCTTACGGTGGACATGTTTGCCTGAAAAGGAATCTTTGAAAGGTGTCATAGTTTTAGAAATATAGTGCTTTCAAATTTGAGACTTTTAACATGGGGCTCAATGGCAGATTTTGGCACGTCAAAAAATCACTTTCACCTAGAAACTCCATTCACACTTTTTATTATTCAGCTTACTGTGGAGACACATGCTGGAACTTTTTACTTTGAAATGTTTTGTCGTTTCTGAGTTATTTAACTTAAACGCCCAATGCATTCTCTATGGCAATAGCGCAAACTTTGGCATGCTACTAGTCCTACATACTTAAACCTACCAACCCCATTCTAGCCTACTTAGGTTCATCTTACGGTGGACATGTTTGCCTGAAAAGGAATCTTTGAAAGGTGTCATCGTTTTAGAAATATAGTGCTTTCAAATTTGAGACTTTTAACATGGGGCTCAATGGCAGATTTTGGCACGTCAAAAAATCACTTTCACCTAGAAACTCCATTCACACTTTTTATTATTCAGCTTACTGTGGAGACACATGCTGGAACTTTTTACTTTGAAATGTTTTGTCGTTTCTGAGTTATTTAACTTAAACGCCCAATGCATTCTCTATGGCAATAGCACAAACTTTGGCATGCTACTAGTCCTACATACTTAAACCTACCAACCCCATTCTAGCCTACTTAGGTTCATCTTACGGTGGACATGTTTGCCTGAAAAGGAATCTTTGAAAGGTGTCATCGTTTTAGAAAGATAGTGCTTTCAAATTTGAGACTTTTAACATGGGGCTCAATGGCAGATTTTGGCACGTCAAAAAATCACTTTCACCTAGAAACTCCATTCACACTTTTTATTATTCAGCTTACTGTGGAGACACATGCTGGAACTTTTTACTTTGAAATGTTTTGTCGTTTCTGAGTTATTTAACTTAAACGCCCAATGCATTCTCTATGGCAATAGCACAAACTTTGGCATGCTACTAGTCCTACATACTTAAACCTACCAACCCCATTCTAGCCTACTTAGGTTCATCTTACGGTGGACATGTTTGCCTGAAAAGGAATCTTTGAAAGGTGTCATCGTTTTAGAAATATAGTGCTTTCAAATTTGAGACTTTTAACATGGGGCTCAATGGCAGATTTTGGCACGTCAAAAAATCACTTTCACCTAGAAACTCCATTCACACTTTTTATTATTCAGCTTACTGTGGAGACACATGCTGGAACTTTTTACTTTGAAATGTTTTGTCGTTTCTGAGTTATTTAACTTAAACGCCCAATGCATTCTCTATGGCAATAGCACAAACTTTGGCATGCTACTAGTCCTACATACTTAAACCTACCAACCCCATTCTAGCCTACTTAGGTTCATCTTACGGTGGACATGTTTGCCTGAAAAGGAATCTTTGAAAGGTGTCATCGTTTTAGAAATATAGTGCTTTCAAATTTGAGACTTTTAACATGGGGCTCAATGGCAGATTTTGGCACGTCAAAAAATCACTTTCACCTAGAAACTCCATTCACACTTTTTATTATTCAGCTTACTGTGGAGACACATGCTGGAACTTTTTACTTTGAAATGTTTTGTCGTTTCTGAGTTATTTAACTTAAACGCCCAATGCATTCTCTATGGCAATAGCACAAACTTTGGCATGCTACTAGTCCTACATACTTAAACCTACCAACCCCATTCTAGCCTACTTAGGTTCATCTTACGGTGGACATGTTTGCCTGAAAAGGAATCTTTGAAAGGTGTCATCGTTTTAGAAATATAGTGCTTTCAAATTTGAGACTTTTAACATGGGGCTCAATGGCAGATTTTGGCACGTCAAAAAATCACTTTCACCTAGAAACTCCATTCACACTTTTTATTATTCAGCTTACTGTGGAGACACATGCTGGAACTTTTTACTTTGAAATGTTTTGTCGTTTCTGAGTTATTTAACTTAAACGCCCAATGCATTCTCTATGGCAATAGCACAAACTTTGGCATGCTACTAGTCCTACATACTTAAACCTACCAACCCCATTCTAGCCTACTTAGGTTCATCTTACGGTGGACATGTTTGCCTGAAAAGGAATCTTTGAAAGGTGTCATCGTTTTAGAAATATAGTGCTTTCAAATTTGAGACTTTTAACATGGGGCTCAATGGCAGATTTTGGCACGTCAAAAAATCACTTTCACCTAGAAACTCCATTCACACTTTTTATTATTCAGCTTACTGTGGAGACACATGCTGGAACTTTTTACTTTGAAATGTTTTGTCGTTTCTGAGTTATTTAACTTAAACGCCCAATGCATTCTCTATGGCAATAGCACAAACTTTGGCATGCTACTAGTCCTACATACTTAAACCTACCAACCCCATTCTAGCCTACTTAGGTTCATCTTACGGTGGACATGTTTGCCTGAAAAGGAATCTTTGAAAGGTGTCATCGTTTTAGAAATATAGTGCTTTCAAATTTGAGACTTTTAACATGGGGCTCAATGGCAGATTTTGGCACGTCAAAAAATCACTTTCACCTAGAAACTCCATTCACACTTTTTATTATTCAGCTTACTGTGGAGACACATGCTGGAACTTTTTACTTTGAAATGTTTTGTCGTTTCTGAGTTATTTAACTTAAACGCCCAATGCATTCTCTATGGCAATAGCACAAACTTTGGCATGCTACTAGTCCTACATACTTAAACCTACCAACCCCATTCTAGCCTACTTAGGTTCATCTTACGGTGGACATGTTTGCCTGAAAAGGAATCTTTGAAAGGTGTCATCGTTTTAGAAAGATAGTGCTTTCAAATTTGAGACTTTTAACATGGGGCTCAATGGCAGATTTTGGCACGTCAAAAAATCACTTTCACCTAGAAACTCCATTCACACTTTTTATTATTCAGCTTACTGTGGAGACACATGCTGGAACTTTTTACTTTGAAATGTTTTGTCGTTTCTGAGTTATTTAACTTAAACGCCCAATGCATTCTCTATGGCAATAGCACAAACTTTGGCATGCTACTAGTCCTACATACTTAAACCTACCAACCCCATTCTAGCCTACTTAGGTTCATCTTACGGTGGACATGTTTGCCTGAAAAGGAATCTTTGAAAGGTGTCATCGTTTTAGAAATATAGTGCTTTCAAATTTGAGACTTTTAACATGGGGCTCAATGGCAGATTTTGGCACGTCAAAAAATCACTTTCACCTAGAAACTCCATTCACACTTTATATTATTCAGCTTACTGTGGAGACACATGCTGGAACTTTTTACTTTGAAATGTTTTGTCGTTTCTGAGTTATTTAACTTAAACGCCCAATGCATTCTCTATGGCAATAGCACAAACTTTGGCATGCTACTAGTCCTACATACTTAAACCTACCAACCCCATTCTAGCCTACTTAGGTTCATCTTACGGTGGACATGTTTGCCTGAAAAGGAATCTTTGAAAGGTGTCATCGTTTTAGAAATATAGTGCTTTCAAATTTGAGACTTTTAACATGGGGCTCAATGGCAGATTTTGGCACGTCAAAAAATCACTTTCACCTAGAAACTCCATTCACACTTTTTATTATTCAGCTTACTGTGGAGACACATGCTGGAACTTTTTACTTTGAAATGTTTTGT
Source organism: Protomyctophum parallelum (assembly GCF_964188405.1). NCBI lineage: Eukaryota > Metazoa > Chordata > Actinopteri > Myctophiformes > Myctophidae > Protomyctophum > Protomyctophum parallelum. The sequence goes on from NC_139700.1 coordinate 6,859,136, forward strand.
CGTTTCTGAGTTATTTAACTTAAACGCCCAATGCATTCTCTATGGCAATAGCACAAACTTTGGCATGCTACTAGTCCTACATACTTAAACCTACCAACCCCATTCTAGCCTACTTAGGTTCATCTTACGGTGGACATGTTTGCCTGAAAAGGAATCTTTGAAAGGTGTCATCGTTTTAGAAATATAGTGCTTTCAAATTTGAGACTTTTAACATGGGGCTCAATGGCAGATTTTGGCACGTCAAAAAATCACTTTCACCTAGAAACTCCATTCACACTTTTTATTATTCAGCTTACTGTGGAGACACATGCTGGAACTTTTTACTTTGAAATGTTTTGTCGTTTCTGAGTTATTTAACTTAAACGCCCAATGCATTCTCTATGGCAATAGCACAAACTTTGGCATGCTACTAGTCCTACATACTTAAACCTAACAACCCCATTCTAGCCTACTTAGGTTCATCTTACGGTGGACATGTTTGCCTGAAAAGGAATCTTTGAAAGGTGTCATCGTTTTAGAAATATAGTGCTTTCAAATTTGAGACTTTTAACATGGGGCTCAATGGCAGATTTTGGCACGTCAAAAAATCACTTTCACCTAGAAACTCCATTCACACTTTTTATTATTCAGCTTACTGTGGAGACACATGCTGGAACTTTTTACTTTGAAATGTTTTGTCGTTTCTGAGTTATTTAACTTAAACGCCCAATGCATTCTCTATGGCAATAGCACAAACTTTGGCATGCTACTAGTCCTACATACTTAAACCTACCAACCCCATTCTAGCCTACTTAGGTTCATCTTACGGTGGACATGTTTGCCTGAAAAGGAATCTTTGAAAGGTGTCATCGTTTTAGAAATATAGTGCTTTCAAATTTGAGACTTTTAACATGGGGCTCAATGGCAGATTTTGGCACGTCAAAAAATCACTTTCACCTAGAAACTCCATTCACACTTTTTATTATTCAGCTTACTGTGGAGACACATGCTGGAACTTTTTACTTTGAAATGTTTTGTCGTTTCTGAGTTATTTAACTTAAACGCCCAATGCATTCTCTATGGCAATAGCACAAACTTTGGCATGCTACTAGTCCTACATACTTAAACCTACCAACCCCATTCTAGCCTACTTAGGTTCATCTTACGGTGGACATGTTTGCCTGAAAAGGAATCTTTGAAAGGTGTCATCGTTTTAGAAATATAGTGCTTTCAAATTTGAGACTTTTAACATGGGGCTCAATGGCAGATTTTGGCACGTCAAAAAATCACTTTCACCTAGAAACTCCATTCACACTTTTTATTATTCAGCTTACTGTGGAGACACATGCTGGAACTTTTTACTTTGAAATGTTTTGTCGTTTCTGAGTTATTTAACTTAAACGCCCAATGCATTCTCTATGGCAATAGCACAAACTTTGGCATGCTACTAGTCCTACATACTTAAACCTACCAAACCCATTCTAGCCTACTTAGGTTCATCTTACGGTGGACATGTTTGCCTGAAAAGGAATCTTTGAAAGGTGTCATCGTTTTAGAAATATAGTGCTTTCAAATTTGAGACTTTTAACATGGGGCTCAATGGCAGATTTTGGCACGTCAAAAAATCACTTTCACCTAGAAACTCCATTCACACTTTTTATTATTCAGCTTACTGTGGAGACACATGCTGGAACTTTTTACTTTGAAATGTTTTGTCGTTTCTGAGTTATTTAACTCAAACGCCCAATGCATTCTCTATGGCAATAGCACAAACTTTGGCATGCTACTAGTCCTACATACTTAAACCTACCAACCCCATTCTAGCCTACTTAGGTTCATCTTACGGTGGACATGTTTGCCTGAAAAGGAATCTTTGAAAGGTGTCATCGTTTTAGAAATATAGTGCTTTCAAATTTGAGACTTTTAACATGGGGCTCAATGGCAGATTTTGGCACGTCAAAAAATCACTTTCACCTAGAAACTCCATTCACACTTTTTATTATTCAGCTTACTGTGGAGACACATGCTGGAACTTTTTACTTTGAAATGTTTTGTCGTTTCTGAGTTATTTAACTTAAACGCCCAGTGCATTCTCTATGGCAATAGCACAAACTTTGGCATGCTACTAGTCCTACATACTTAAACCTACCAACCCCATTCTAGCCTACTTAGGTTCATCTTACGGTGGACATGTTTGCCTGAAAAGGAATCTTTGAAAGGTGTCATAGTTTTAGAAATATAGTGCTTTCAAATTTGAGACTTTTAACATGGGGCTCAATGGCAGATTTTGGCACGTCAAAAAATCACTTTCACCTAGAAACTCCATTCACACTTTTTATTATTCAGCTTACTGTGGAGACACATGCTGGAACTTTTTACTTTGAAATGTTTTGTCGTTTCTGAGTTATTTAACTTAAACGCCCAATGCATTCTCTATGGCAATAGCGCAAACTTTGGCATGCTACTAGTCCTACATACTTAAACCTACCAACCCCATTCTAGCCTACTTAGGTTCATCTTACGGTGGACATGTTTGCCTGAAAAGGAATCTTTGAAAGGTGTCATCGTTTTAGAAATATAGTGCTTTCAAATTTGAGACTTTTAACATGGGGCTCAATGGCAGATTTTGGCACGTCAAAAAATCACTTTCACCTAGAAACTCCATTCACACTTTTTATTATTCAGCTTACTGTGGAGACACATGCTGGAACTTTTTACTTTGAAATGTTTTGTCGTTTCTGAGTTATTTAACTTAAACGCCCAATGCATTCTCTATGGCAATAGCGCAAACTTTGGCATGCTACTAGTCCTACATACTTAAACCTACCAACCCCATTCTAGCCTACTTAGGTTCATCTTACGGTGGACATGTTTGCCTGAAAAGGAATCTTTGAAAGGTGTCATCGTTTTAGAAATATAGTGCTTTCAAATTTGAGACTTTTAACATGGGGCTCAATGGCAGATTTTGGCACGTCAAAAAATCACTTTCACCTAGAAACTCCATTCACACTTTTTATTATTCAGCTTACTGTGGAGACACATGCTGGAACTTTTTACTTTGAAATGTTTTGTCGTTTCTGAGTTATTTAACTTAAACGCCCAATGCATTCTCTATGGCAATAGCACAAACTTTGGCATGCTACTAGTCCTACATACTTAAACCTACCAACCCCATTCTAGCCTACTTAGGTTCATCTTACGGTGGACATGTTTGCCTGAAAAGGAATCTTTGAAAGGTGTCATCGTTTTAGAAATATAGTGCTTTCAAATTTGAGACTTTTAACATGGGGCTCAATGGCAGATTTTGGCACGTCAAAAAATCACTTTCACCTAGAAACTCCATTCACACTTTTTATTATTCAGCTTACTGTGGAGACACATGCTGGAACTTTTTACTTTGAAATGTTTTGTCGTTTCTGAGTTATTTAACTTAAACGCCCAATGCATTCTCTATGGCAATAGCACAAACTTTGGCATGCTACTAGTCCTACATACTTAAACCTACCAACCCCATTCTAGCCTACTTAGGTTCATCTTACGGTGGACATGTTTGCCTGAAAAGGAATCTTTGAAAGGTGTCATCGTTTTAGAAATATAGTGCTTTCAAATTTGAGACTTTTAACATGGGGCTCAATGGCAGATTTTGGCACGTCAAAAAATCACTTTCACCTAGAAACTCCATTCACACTTTATATTATTCAGCTTACTGTGGAGACACATGCTGGAACTTTTTACTTTGAAATGTTTTGTCGTTTCTGAGTTATTTAACTTAAACGCCCAATGCATTCTCTATGGCAATAGCACAAACTTTGGCATGCTACTAGTCCTACATACTTAAACCTACCAACCCCATTCTAGCCTACTTGGGTTCATCTTACGGTGGACATGTTTGCCTGAAAAGGAATCTTTGAAAGGTGTCATCGTTTTAGAAATATAGTGCTTTCAAATTTGAGACTTTTAACATGGGGCTCAATGGCAGATTTTGGCACGTCAAAAAATCACTTTCACCTAGAAACTCCATTCACACTTTTTATTATTCAGCTTACTGTGGAGACACATGCTGGAACTTTTTACTTTGAAATGTTTTGTCGTTTCTGAGTTATTTAACTTAAACGCCCAATGCATTCTCTATGGCAATAGCACAAACTTTGGCATGCTACTAGTCCTACATACTTAAACCTACCAACCCCATTCTAGCCTACTTAGGTTCATCTTACGGTGGACATGTTTGCCTGAAAAGGAATCTTTGAAAGGTGTCATCGTTTTAGAAATATAGTGCTTTCAAATTTGAGACTTTTAACATGGGGCTCAATGGCAGATTTTGGCACGTCAAAAAATCACTTTCACCTAGAAACTCCATTCACACTTTTTATTATTCAGCTTACTGTGGAGACACATGCTGGAACTTTTTACTTTGAAATGTTTTGTCGTTTCTGAGTTATTTAACTTAAACGCCCAATGCATTCTCTATGGCAATAGCACAAACTTTGGCATGCTACTAGTCCTACATACTTAAACCTACCAACCCCATTCTAGCCTACTTAGGTTCATCTTACGGTGGACATGTTTGCCTGAAAAGGAATCTTTGAAAGGTGTCATAGTTTTAGAAATATAGTGCTTTCAAATTTGAGACTTTTAACATGGGGCTCAATGGCAGATTTTGGCACGTCAAAAAATCACTTTCACCTAGAAACTCCATTCACACTTTTTATTATTCAGCTTACTGTGGAGACACATGCTGGAACTTTTTACTTTGAAATGTTTTGTCGTTTCTGAGTTATTTAACTTAAACGCCCAATGCATTCTCTATGGCAATAGCGCAAACTTTGGCATGCTACTAGTCCTACATACTTAAACCTACCAACCCCATTCTAGCCTACTTAGGTTCATCTTACGGTGGACATGTTTGCCTGAAAAGGAATCTTTGAAAGGTGTCATCGTTTTAGAAATATAGTGCTTTCAAATTTGAGACTTTTAACATGGGGCTCAATGGCAGATTTTGGCACGTCAAAAAATCACTTTCACCTAGAAACTCGATTCACACTTTTTATTATTCAGCTTACTGTGGAGACACATGCTGGAACTTTTTACTTTGAAATGTTTTGTCGTTTCTGAGTTATTTAACTTAAACGCCCAATGCATTCTCTATGGCAATAGCACAAACTTTGGCATGCTACTAGTCCTACATACTTAAACCTACCAACCCCATTCTAGCCTACTTAGGTTCATCTTACGGTGGACATGTTTGCCTGAAAAGGAATCTTTGAAAGGTGTCATCGTTTTAGAAATATAGTGCTTTCAAATTTGAGACTTTTAACATGGGGCTCAATGGCAGATTTTGGCACGTCAAAAAATCACTTTCACCTAGAAACTCCATTCACACTTTTTATTATTCAGCTTACTGTGGAGACACATGCTGGAACTTTTTACTTTGAAATGTTTTGTCGTTTCTGAGTTATTTAACTTAAACGCCCAATGCATTCTCTATGGCAATAGCACAAACTTTGGCATGCTACTAGTCCTACATACTTAAACCTACCAACCCCATTCTAGCCTACTTAGGTTCATCTTACGGTGGACATGTTTGCCTGAAAAGGAATCTTTGAAAGGTGTCATCGTTTTAGAAATATAGTGCTTTCAAATTTGAGACTTTTAACATGGGGCTCAATGGCAGATTTTGGCACGTCAAAAAATCACTTTCACCTAGAAACTCCATTCACACTTTTTATTATTCAGCTTACTGTGGAGACACATGCTGGAACTTTTTACTTTGAAATGTTTTGTCGTTTCTGAGTTATTTAACTTAAACGCCCAATGCATTCTCTATGGCAATAGCACAAACTTTGGCATGCTACTAGTCCTACATACTTAAACCTACCAACCCCATTCTAGCCTACTTAGGTTCATCTTACGGTGGACATGTTTGCCTGAAAAGGAATCTTTGAAAGGTGTCATCGTTTTAGAAATATAGTGCTTTCAAATTTGAGACTTTTAACATGGGGCTCAATGGCAGATTTTGGCACGTCAAAAAATCACTTTCACCTAGAAACTCCATTCACACTTTATATTATTCAGCTTACTGTGGAGACACATGCTGGAACTTTTTACTTTGAAATGTTTTGTCGTTTCTGAGTTATTTAACTTAAACGCCCAATGCATTCTCTATGGCAATAGCACAAACTTTGGCATGCTACTAGTCCTACATACTTAAACCTACCAACCCCATTCTAGCCTACTTAGGTTCATCTTACGGTGGACATGTTTGCCTGAAAAGGAATCTTTGAAAGGTGTCATCGTTTTAGAAATATAGTGCTTTCAAATTTGAGACTTTTAACATGGGGCTCAATGGCAGATTTTGGCACGTCAAAAAATCACTTTCATCTAGAAACTCCATTCACACTTTTTATTATTCAGCTTACTGTGGAGACACATGCTGGAACTTTTTACTTTGAAATGTTTTGTCGTTTCTGAGTTATTTAACTTAAACGCCCAATGCATTCTCTATGGCAATAGCACAAACTTTGGCATGCTACTAGTCCTACATACTTAAACCTACCAACCCCATTCTAGCCTACTTAGGTTCATCTTACGGTGGACATGTTTGCCTGAAAAGGAATCTTTGAAAGGTGTCATCGTTTTAGAAATATAGTGCTTTCAAATTTGAGACTTTTAACATGGGGCTCAATGGCAGATTTTGGCACGTCAAAAAATCACTTTCACCTAGAAACTCCATTCACACTTTTTATTATTCAGCTTACTGTGGAGACACATGCTGGAACTTTTTACTTTGAAATGTTTTGTCGTTTCTGAGTTATTTAACTTAAACGCCCAATGCATTCTCTATGGCAATAGCACAAACTTTGGCATGCTACTAGTCCTACATACTTAAACCTACCAACCCCATTCTAGCCTACTTAGGTTCATCTTACGGTGGACATGTTTGCCTGAAAAGGAATCTTTGAAAGGTGTCATCGTTTTAGAAATATAGTGCTTTCAAATTTGAGACTTTTAACATGGGGCTCAATGGCAGATTTTGGCACGTCAAAAAATCACTTTCACCTAGAAACTCCATTCACACTTTTTATTATTCAGCTTACTGTGGAGACACATGCTGGAACTTTTTACTTTGAAATGTTTTGTCGTTTCTGAGTTATTTAACTTAAACGCCCAATGCATTCTCTATGGCAATAGCACAAACTTTGGCATGCTACTAGTCCTACATACTTAAACCTACCAACCCCATTCTAGCCTACTTAGGTTCATCTTACGGTGGACATGTTTGCCTGAAAAGGAATCTTTGAAAGGTGTCATCGTTTTAGAAATATAGTGCTTTCAAATTTGAGACTTTTAACATGGGGCTCAATGGCAGATTTTGGCACGTCAAAAAATCACTTTCACCTAGAAACTCCATTCACACTTTTTATTATTCAGCTTACTGTGGAGACACATGCTGGAACTTTTTACTTTGAAATGTTTTGTCGTTTCTGAGTTATTTAACTTAAACGCCCAATGCATTCTCTATGGCAATAGCACAAACTTTGGCATGCTACTAGTCCTACATACTTAAACCTACCAACCCCATTCTAGCCTACTTAGGTTCATCTTACGGTGGACATGTTTGCCTGAAAAGGAATCTTTGAAAGGTGTCATCGTTTTAGAAATATAGTGCTTTCAAATTTGAGACTTTTAACATGGGGCTCAATGGCAGATTTTGGCACGTCAAAAAATCACTTTCACCTAGAAACTCCATTCACACTTTATATTATTCAGCTTACTGTGGAGACACATGCTGGAACTTTTTACTTTGAAATGTTTTGTCGTTTCTGAGTTATTTAACTTAAACGCCCAATGCATTCTCTATGGCAATAGCACAAACTTTGGCATGCTACTAGTCCTACATACTTAAACCTACCAACCCCATTCTAGCCTACTTAGGTTCATCTTACGGTGGACATGTTTGCCTGAAAAGGAATCTTTGAAAGGTGTCATCGTTTTAGAAATATAGTGCTTTCAAATTTGAGACTTTTAACATGGGGCTCAATGGCAGATTTTGGCACGTCAAAAAATCACTTTCACCTAGAAACTCCATTCACACTTTTTATTATTCAGCTTACTGTGGAGACACATGCTGGAACTTTTTACTTTGAAATGTTTTGTCGTTTCTGAGTTATTTAACTTAAACGCCCAATGCATTCTCTATGGCAATAGCACAAACTTTGGCATGCTACTAGTCCTACATACTTAAACCTACCAACCCCATTCTAGCCTACTTAGGTTCATCTTACGGTGGACATGTTTGCCTGAAAAGGAATCTTTGAAAGGTGTCATCGTTTTAGAAATATAGTGCTTTCAAATTTGAGACTTTTAACATGGGGCTCAATGGCAGATTTTGGCACGTCAAAAAATCACTTTCACCTAGAAACTCCATTCACACTTTATATTATTCAGCTTACTGTGGAGACACATGCTGGAACTTTTTACTTTGAAATGTTTTGTCGTTTCTGAGTTATTTAACTTAAACGCCCAATGCATTCTCTATGGCAATAGCACAAACTTTGGCATGCTACTAGTCCTACATACTTAAACCTACCAACCCCATTCTAGCCTACTTAGGTTCATCTTACGGTGGACATGTTTGCCTGAAAAGGAATCTTTGAAAGGTGTCATCGTTTTAGAAATATAGTGCTTTCAAATTTGAGACTTTTAACATGGGGCTCAATGGCAGATTTTGGCACGTCAAAAAATCACTTTCATCTAGAAACTCCATTCACACTTTTTATTATTCAGCTTACTGTGGAGACACATGCTGGAACTTTTTACTTTGAAATGTTTTGTCGTTTCTGAGTTATTTAACTTAAACGCCCAATGCATTCTCTATGGCAATAGCACAAACTTTGGCATGCTACTAGTCCTACATACTTAAACCTACCAACCCCATTCTAGCCTACTTAGGTTCATCTTACGGTGGACATGTTTGCCTGAAAAGGAATCTTTGAAAGGTGTCATCGTTTTAGAAATATAGTGCTTTCAAATTTGAGACTTTTAACATGGGGCTCAATGGCAGATTTTGGCACGTCAAAAAATCACTTTCACCTAGAAACTCCATTCACACTTTTTATTATTCAGCTTACTGTGGAGACACATGCTGGAACTTTTTACTTTGAAATGTTTTGTCGTTTCTGAGTTATTTAACTTAAACGCCCAATGCATTCTCTATGGCAATAGCACAAACTTTGGCATGCTACTAGTCCTACATACTTAAACCTACCAACCCCATTCTAGCCTACTTAGGTTCATCTTACGGTGGACATGTTTGCCTGAAAAGGAATCTTTGAAAGGTGTCATCGTTTTAGAAATATAGTGCTTTCAAATTTGAGACTTTTAACATGGGGCTCAATGGCAGATTTTGGCACGTCAAAAAATCACTTTCACCTAGAAACTCCATTCACACTTTTTATTATTCAGCTTACTGTGGAGACACATGCTGGAACTTTTTACTTTGAAATGTTTTGTCGTTTCTGAGTTATTTAACTTAAACGCCCAATGCATTCTCTATGGCAATAGCACAAACTTTGGCATGCTACTAGTCCTACATACTTAAACCTACCAACCCCATTCTAGCCTACTTAGGTTCATCTTACGGTGGACATGTTTGCCTGAAAAGGAATCTTTGAAAGGTGTCATCGTTTTAGAAATATAGTGCTTTCAAATTTGAGACTTTTAACATGGGGCTCAATGGCAGATTTTGGCACGTCAAAAAATCACTTTCACCTAGAAACTCCATTCACACTTTTTATTATTCAGCTTACTGTGGAGACACATGCTGGAACTTTTTACTTTGAAATGTTTTGTCGTTTCTGAGTTATTTAACTTAAACGCCCAATGCATTCTCTATGGCAATAGCGCAAACTTTGGCATGCTACTAGTCCTACATACTTAAACCTACCAACCCCATTCTAGCCTACTTAGGTTCATCTTACGGTGGACATGTTTGCCTGAAAAGGAATCTTTGAAAGGTGTCATCGTTTTAGAAATATAGTGCTTTCAAATTTGAGACTTTTAACATGGGGCTCAATGGCAGATTTTGGCACGTCAAAAAATCACTTTCACCTAGAAACTCCATTCACACTTTTTATTATTCAGCTTACTGTGGAGACACATGCTGGAACTTTTTACTTTGAAATGTTTTGTCGTTTCTGAGTTATTTAACTTAAACGCCCAATGCATTCTCTATGGCAATAGCACAAACTTTGGCATGCTACTAGTCCTACATACTTAAACCTACCAACCCCATTCTAGCCTACTTAGGTTCATCTTACGGTGGACATGTTTGCCTGAAAAGGAATCTTTGAAAGGTGTCATCGTTTTAGAAATATAGTGCTTTCAAATTTGAGACTTTTAACATGGGGCTCAATGGCAGATTTTGGCACGTAAAAAAATCACTTTCACCTAGAAACTCCATTCACACTTTTTATTATTCAGCTTACTGTGGAGACACATGCTGGAACTTTTTACTTTGAAATGTTTTGTCGTTTCTGAGTTATTTAACTTAAACGCCCAATGCATTCTCTATGGCAATAGCGCAAACTTTGGCATGCTACTAGTCCTACATACTTAAACCTACCAACCCCATTCTAGCCTACTTAGGTTCATCTTACGGTGGACATGTTTGCCTGAAAAGGAATCTTTGAAAGGTGTCATCGTTTTAGAAATATAGTGCTTTCAAATTTGAGACTTTTAACATGGGGCTCAATGGCAGATTTTGGCACGTCAAAAAATCACTTTCACCTAGAAACTCCATTCACACTTTTTATTATTCAGCTTACTGTGGAGACACATGCTGGAACTTTTTACTTTGAAATGTTTTGTCGTTTCTGAGTTATTTAACTTAAACGCCCAATGCATTCTCTATGGCAATAGCGCAAACTTTGGCATGCTACTAGTCCTACATACTTAAACCTACCAACCCCATTCTAGCCTACTTAGGTTCATCTTACGGTGGACATGTTTGCCTGAAAAGGAATCTTTGAAAGGTGTCATCGTTTTAGAAATATAGTGCTTTCAAATTTGAGACTTTTAACATGGGGCTCAATGGCAGATTTTGGCACGTCAAAAAATCACTTTCACCTAGAAACTCCATTCACACTTTATATTATTCAGCTTACTGTGGAGACACATGCTGGAACTTTTTACTTTGAAATGTTTTGTCGTTTCTGAGTTATTTAACTTAAACGCCCAATGCATTCTCTATGGCAATAGCACAAACTTTGGCATGCTACTAGTCCTACATACTTAAACCTACCAACCCCATTCTAGCCTACTTAGGTTCATCTTACGGTGGACATGTTTGCCTGAAAAGGAATCTTTGAAAGGTGTCATCGTTTTAGAAATATAGTGCTTTCAAATTTGAGACTTTTAACATGGGGCTCAATGGCAGATTTTGGCACGTCAAAAAATCACTTTCATCTAGAAACTCCATTCACACTTTTTATTATTCAGCTTACTGTGGAGACACATGCTGGAACTTTTTACTTTGAAATGTTTTGTCGTTTCTGAGTTATTTAACTTAAACGCCCAATGCATTCTCTATGGCAATAGCACAAACTTTGGCATGCTACTAGTCCTACATACTTAAACCTACCAACCCCATTCTAGCCTACTTAGGTTCATCTTACGGTGGACATGTTTGCCTGAAAAGGAATCTTTGAAAGGTGTCATCGTTTTAGAAATATAGTGCTTTCAAATTTGAGACTTTTAACATGGGGCTCAATGGCAGATTTTGGCACGTCAAAAAATCACTTTCACCTAGAAACTCCATTCACACTTTTTATTATTCAGCTTACTGTGGAGACACATGCTGGAACTTTTTACTTTGAAATGTTTTGTCGTTTCTGAGTTATTTAACTTAAACGCCCAATGCATTCTCTATGGCAATAGCACAAACTTTGGCATGCTACTAGTCCTACATACTTAAACCTACCAACCCCATTCTAGCCTACTTAGGTTCATCTTACGGTGGACATGTTTGCCTGAAAAGGAATCTTTGAAAGGTGTCATCGTTTTAGAAATATAGTGCTTTCAAATTTGAGACTTTTAACATGGGGCTCAATGGCAGATTTTGGCACGTCAAAAAATCACTTTCACCTAGAAACTCCATTCACACTTTTTATTATTCAGCTTACTGTGGAGACACATGCTGGAACTTTTTACTTTGAAATGTTTTGTCGTTTCTGAGTTATTTAACTTAAACGCCCAATGCATTCTCTATGGCAATAGCACAAACTTTGGCATGCTACTAGTCCTACATACTTAAACCTACCAACCCCATTCTAGCCTACTTAGGTTCATCTTACGGTGGACATGTTTGCCTGAAAAGGAATCTTTGAAAGGTGTCATCGTTTTAGAAATATAGTGCTTTCAAATTTGAGACTTTTAACATGGGGCTCAATGGCAGATTTTGGCACGTCAAAAAATCACTTTCACCTAGAAACTCCATTCACACTTTTTATTATTCAGCTTACTGTGGAGACACATGCTGGAACTTTTTACTTTGAAATGTTTTGTCGTTTCTGAGTTATTTAACTTAAACGCCCAATGCATTCTCTATGGCAATAGCGCAAACTTTGGCATGCTACTAGTCCTACATACTTAAACCTACCAACCCCATTCTAGCCTACTTAGGTTCATCTTACGGTGGACATGTTTGCCTGAAAAGGAATCTTTGAAAGGTGTCATCGTTTTAGAAATATAGTGCTTTCAAATTTGAGACTTTTAACATGGGGCTCAATGGCAGATTTTGGCACGTCAAAAAATCACTTTCACCTAGAAACTCCATTCACACTTTTTATTATTCAGCTTACTGTGGAGACACATGCTGGAACTTTTTACTTTGAAATGTTTTGTCGTTTCTGAGTTATTTAACTTAAACGCCCAATGCATTCTCTATGGCAATAGCGCAAACTTTGGCATGCTACTAGTCCTACATACTTAAACCTACCAACCCCATTCTAGCCTACTTAGGTTCATCTTACGGTGGACATGTTTGCCTGAAAAGGAATCTTTGAAAGGTGTCATCGTTTTAGAAATATAGTGCTTTCAAATTTGAGACTTTTAACATGGGGCTCAATGGCAGATTTTGGCACGTCAAAAAATCACTTTCACCTAGAAACTCCATTCACACTTTTTATTATTCAGCTTACTGTGGAGACACATGCTGGAACTTTTTACTTTGAAATGTTTTGTCGTTTCTGAGTTATTTAACTTAAACGCCCAATGCATTCTCTATGGCAATAGCACACACTTTGGCATGCTACTAGTCCTACATACTTAAACCTACCAACCCCATTCTAGCCTACTTAGGTTCATCTTACGGTGGACATGTTTGCCTGAAAAGGAATCTTTGAAAGGTGTCATCGTTTTAGAAATATAGTGCTTTCAAATTTGAGACTTTTAACATGGGGCTCAATGGCAGATTTTGGCACGTCAAAAAATCACTTTCACCTAGAAACTCCATTCACACTTTTTATTATTCAGCTTACTGTGGAGACACATGCTGGAACTTTTTACTTTGAAATGTTTTGTCGTTTCTGAGTTATTTAACTTAAACGCCCAATGCATTCTCTATGGCAATAGCACAAACTTTGGCATGCTACTAGTCCTACATACTTAAACCTACCAACCCCATTCTAGCCTACTTAGGTTCATCTTACGGTGGACATGTTTGCCTGAAAAGGAATCTTTGAAAGGTGTCATCGTTTTAGAAATATAGTGCTTTCAAATTTGAGACTTTTAACATGGGGCTCAATGGCAGATTTTGGCACGTCAAAAAATCACTTTCACCTAGAAACTCCATTCACACTTTTTATTATTCAGCTTACTGTGGAGACACATGCTGGAACTTTTTACTTTGAAATGTTTTGTCGTGTCTGAGTTATTTAACTTAAACGCCCAATGCATTCTCTATGGCAATAGCACAAACTTTGGCATGCTACTAGTCCTACATACTTAAACCTACCAACCCCATTCTAGCCTACTTAGGTTCATCTTACGGTGGACATGTTTGCCTGAAAAGGAATCTTTGAAAGGTGTCATCGTTTTAGAAATATAGTGCTTTCAAATTTGAGACTTTTAACATGGGGCTCAATGGCAGATTTTGGCACGTCAAAAAATCACTTTCACCTAGAAACTCCATTCACACTTTTTATTATTCAGCTTACTGTGGAGACACATGCTGGAACTTTTTACTTTGAAATGTTTTGTCGTTTCTGAGTTATTTAACTTAAACGCCCAATGCATTCTCTATGGCAATAGCGCAAACTTTGGCATGCTACTAGTCCTACATACTTAAACCTACCAACCCCATTCTAGCCTACTTAGGTTCATCTTACGGTGGACATGTTTGCCTGAAAAGGAATCTTTGAAAGGTGTCATCGTTTTAGAAATATAGTGCTTTCAAATTTGAGACTTTTAACATGGGGCTCAATGGCAGATTTTGGCACGTCAAAAAATCACTTTCACCTAGAAACTCCATTCACACTTTTTATTATTCAGCTTACTGTGGAGACACATGCTGGAACTTTTTACTTTGAAATGTTTTGTCGTTTCTGAGTTATTTAACTTAAACGCCCAATGCATTCTCTATGGCAATAGCACAAACTTTGGCATGCTACTAGTCCTACATACTTAAACCTACCAACCCCATTCTAGCCTACTTAGGTTCATCTTACGGTGGACATGTTTGCCTGAAAAGGAATCTTTGAAAGGTGTCATCGTTTTAGAAATATAGTGCTTTCAAATTTGAGACTTTTAACATGGGGCTCAATGGCAGATTTTGGCACGTCAAAAAATCACTTTCACCTAGAAACTCCATTCACACTTTTTATTATTCAGCTTACTGTGGAGACACATGCTGGAACTTTTTACTTTGAAATGTTTTGTCGTTTCTGAGTTATTTAACTTAAACGCCCAATGCATTCTCTATGGCAATAGCACAAACTTTGGCATGCTACTAGTCCTACATACTTAAACCTACCAACCCCATTCTAGCCTACTTAGGTTCATCTTACGGTGGACATGTTTGCCTGAAAAGGAATCTTTGAAAGGTGTCATAGTTTTAGAAATATAGTGCTTTCAAATTTGAGACTTTTAACATGGGGCTCAATGGCAGATTTTGGCACGTCAAAAAATCACTTTCACCTAGAAACTCCATTCACACTTTTTATTATTCAGCTTACTGTGGAGACACATGCTGGAACTTTTTACTTTGAAATGTTTTGTCGTTTCTGAGTTATTTAACTTAAACGCCCAATGCATTCTCTATGGCAATAGCGCAAACTTTGGCATGCTACTAGTCCTACATACTTAAATCTACCAACCCCATTCTAGCCTACTTAGGTTCATCTTACGGTGGACATGTTTGCCTGAAAAGGAATCTTTGAAAGGTGTCATCGTTTTAGAAATATAGTGCTTTCAAATTTGAGACTTTTAACATGGGGCTCAATGGCAGATTTTGGCACGTCAAAAAATCACTTTCACCTAGAAACTCCATTCACACTTTTTATTATTCAGCTTACTGTGGAGACACATGCTGGAACTTTTTACTTTGAAATGTTTTGTCGTTTCTGAGTTATTTAACTTAAACGCCCAATGCATTCTCTATGGCAATAGCGCAAACTTTGGCATGCTACTAGTCCTACATACTTAAACCTACCAACCCCATTCTAGCCTACTTAGGTTCATCTTACGGTGGACATGTTTGCCTGAAAAGGAATCTTTGAAAGGTGTCATCGTTTTAGAAATATAGTGCTTTCAAATTTGAGACTTTTAACATGGGGCTCAATGGCAGATTTTGGCACGTCAAAAAATCACTTTCACCTAGAAACTCCATTCACACTTTTTATTATTCAGCTTACTGTGGAGACACATGCTGGAACTTTTTACTTTGAAATGTTTTGTCGTTTCTGAGTTATTTAACTTAAACGCCCAATGCATTCTCTATGGCAATAGCACAAACTTTGGCATGCTACTAGTCCTACATACTTAAACCTACCAACCCCATTCTAGCCTACTTAGGTTCATCTTACGGTGGACATGTTTGCCTGAAAAGGAATCTTTGAAAGGTGTCATCGTTTTAGAAAGATAGTGCTTTCAAATTTGAGACTTTTAACATGGGGCTCAATGGCAGATTTTGGCACGTCAAAAAATCACTTTCACCTAGAAACTCCATTCACACTTTTTATTATTCAGCTTACTGTGGAGACACATGCTGGAACTTTTTACTTTGAAATGTTTTGTCGTTTCTGAGTTATTTAACTTAAACGCCCAATGCATTCTCTATGGCAATAGCACAAACTTTGGCATGCTACTAGTCCTACATACTTAAACCTACCAACCCCATTCTAGCCTACTTAGGTTCATCTTACGGTGGACATGTTTGCCTGAAAAGGAATCTTTGAAAGGTGTCATCGTTTTAGAAATATAGTGCTTTCAAATTTGAGACTTTTAACATGGGGCTCAATGGCAGATTTTGGCACGTCAAAAAATCACTTTCACCTAGAAACTCCATTCACACTTTTTATTATTCAGCTTACTGTGGAGACACATGCTGGAACTTTTTACTTTGAAATGTTTTGTCGTTTCTGAGTTATTTAACTTAAACGCCCAATGCATTCTCTATGGCAATAACACAAACTTTGGCATGCTACTAGTCCTACATACTTAAACCTACCAACCCCATTCTAGCCTACTTAGGTTCATCTTACGGTGGACATGTTTGCCTGAAAAGGAATCTTTGAAAGGTGTCATAGTTTTAGAAATATAGTGCTTTCAAATTTGAGACTTTTAACATGGGGCTCAATGGCAGATTTTGGCACGTCAAAAAATCACTTTCACCTAGAAACTCCATTCACACTTTTTATTATTCAGCTTACTGTGGAGACACATGCTGGAACTTTTTACTTTGAAATGTTTTGTCGTTTCTGAGTTATTTAACTTAAACGCCCAATGCATTCTCTATGGCAATAGCGCAAACTTTGGCATGCTACTAGTCCTACATACTTAAACCTACCAACCCCATTCTAGCCTACTTAGGTTCATCTTACGGTGGACATGTTTGCCTGAAAAGGAATCTTTGAAAGGTGTCATCGTTTTAGAAATATAGTGCTTTCAAATTTGAGACTTTTAACATGGGGCTCAATGGCAGATTTTGGCACGTCAAAAAATCACTTTCACCTAGAAACTCCATTCACACTTTTTATTATTCAGCTTACTGTGGAGACACATGCTGGAACTTTTTACTTTGAAATGTTTTGTCGTTTCTGAGTTATTTAACTTAAACGCCCAATGCATTCTCTATGGCAATAGCACAAACTTTGGCATGCTACTAGTCCTACATACTTAAACCTACCAACCCCATTCTAGCCTACTTAGGTTCATCTTACGGTGGACATGTTTGCCTGAAAAGGAATCTTTGAAAGGTGTCATCGTTTTAGAAATATAGTGCTTTCAAATTTGAGACTTTTAACATGGGGCTCAATGGCAGATTTTGGCACGTCAAAAAATCACTTTCACCTAGAAACTCCATTCACACTTTTTATTATTCAGCTTACTGTGGAGACACATGCTGGAACTTTTTACTTTGAAATGTTTTGTCGTTTCTGAGTTATTTAACTTAAACGCCCAATGCATTCTCTATGGCAATAGCACAAACTTTGGCATGCTACTAGTCCTACATACTTAAACCTACCAACCCCATTCTAGCCTACTTAGGTTCATCTTACGGTGGACATGTTTGCCTGAAAAGGAATCTTTGAAAGGTGTCATCGTTTTAGAAATATAGTGCTTTCAAATTTGAGACTTTTAACATGGGGCTCAATGGCAGATTTTGGCACGTCAAAAAATCACTTTCACCTAGAAACTCCATTCACACTTTTTATTATTCAGCTTACTGTGGAGACACATGCTGGAACTTTTTACTTTGAAATGTTTTGTCGTTTCTGAGTTATTTAACTTAAACGCCCAATGCATTCTCTATGGCAATAGCACAAACTTTGGCATGCTACTAGTCCTACATACTTAAACCTACCAACCCCATTCTAGCCTACTTAGGTTCATCTTACGGTGGACATCTTTGCCTGAAAAGGAATCTTTGAAAGGTGTCATCGTTTTAGAAATATAGTGCTTTCAAATTTGAGACTTTTAACATGGGGCTCAATGGCAGATTTTGGCACGTCAAAAAATCACTTTCACCTAGAAACTCCATTCACACTTTTTATTATTCAGCTTACTGTGGAGACACATGCTGGAACTTTTTACTTTGAAATGTTTTGTCGTTTCTGAGTTATTTAACTTAAACGCCCAATGCATTCTCTATGGCAATAGCACAAACTTTGGCATGCTACTAGTCCTACATACTTAAACCTACCAACCCCATTCTAGCCTACTTAGGTTCATCTTACGGTGGACATGTTTGCCTGAAAAGGAATCTTTGAAAGGTGTCATAGTTTTAGAAATATAGTGCTTTCAAATTTGAGACTTTTAACATGGGGCTCAATGGCAGATTTTGGCACGTCAAAAAATCACTTTCACCTAGAAACTCCATTCACACTTTTTATTATTCAGCTTACTGTGGAGACACATGCTGGAACTTTTTACTTTGAAATGTTTTGTCGTTTCTGAGTTATTTAACTTAAACGCCCAATGCATTCTCTATGGCAATAGCGCAAACTTTGGCATGCTACTAGTCCTACATACTTAAACCTACCAACCCCATTCTAGCCTACTTAGGTTCATCTTACGGTGGACATGTTTGCCTGAAAAGGAATCTTTGAAAGGTGTCATCGTTTTAGAAATATAGTGCTTTCAAATTTGAGACTTTTAACATGGGGCTCAATGGCAGATTTTGGCACGTCAAAAAATCACTTTCACCTAGAAACTCCATTCACACTTTTTATTATTCAGCTTACTGTGGAGACACATGCTGGAACTTTTTACTTTGAAATGTTTTGTCGTTTCTGAGTTATTTAACTTAAACGCCCAATGCATTCTCTATGGCAATAGCACAAACTTTGGCATGCTACTAGTCCTACATACTTAAACCTACCAACCCCATTCTAGCCTACTTAGGTTCATCTTACGGTGGACATGTTTGCCTGAAAAGGAATCTTTGAAAGGTGTCATCGTTTTAGAAATATAGTGCTTTCAAATTTGAGACTTTTAACATGGGGCTCAATGGCAGATTTTGGCACGTCAAAAAATCACTTTCACCTAGAAACTCCATTCACACTTTTTATTATTCAGCTTACTGTGGAGACACATGCTGGAACTTTTTACTTTGAAATGTTTTGTCGTTTCTGAGTTATTTAACTTAAACGCCCAATGCATTCTCTATGGCAATAGCACAAACTTTGGCATGCTACTAGTCCTACATACTTAAACCTACCAACCCCATTCTAGCCTACTTAGGTTCATCTTACGGTGGACATGTTTGCCTGAAAAGGAATCTTTGAAAGGTGTCATCGTTTTAGAAATATAGTGCTTTCAAATTTGAGACTTTTAACATGGGGCTCAATGGCAGATTTTGGCACGTCAAAAAATCACTTTCACCTAGAAACTCCATTCACACTTTTTATTATTCAGCTTACTGTGGAGACACATGCTGGAACTTTTTACTTTGAAATGTTTTGTCGTTTCTGAGTTATTTAACTTAAACGCCCAATGCATTCTCTATGGCAATAGCACAAACTTTGGCATGCTACTAGTCCTACATACTTAAACCTACCAACCCCATTCTAGCCTACTTAGGTTCATCTTACGGTGGACATGTTTGCCTGAAAAGGAATCTTTGAAAGGTGTCATCGTTTTAGAAATATAGTGCTTTCAAATTTGAGACTTTTAACATGGGGCTCAATGGCAGATTTTGGCACGTCAAAAAATCACTTTCACCTAGAAACTCCATTCACACTTTATATTATTCAGCTTACTGTGGAGACACATGCTGGAACTTTTTACTTTGAAATGTTTTGTCGTTTCTGAGTTATTTAACTTAAACGCCCAATGCATTCTCTATGGCAATAGCACAAACTTTGGCATGCTACTAGTCCTACATACTTAAACCTACCAACCCCATTCTAGCCTACTTAGGTTCATCTTACGGTGGACATGTTTGCCTGAAAAGGAATCTTTGAAAGGTGTCATCGTTTTAGAAATATAGTGCTTTCAAATTTGAGACTTTTAACATGGGGCTCAATGGCAGATTTTGGCACGTCAAAAAATCACTTTCATCTAGAAACTCCATTCACACTTTTTATTATTCAGCTTACTGTGGAGACACATGCTGGAACTTTTTACTTTGAAATGTTTTGTCGTTTCTGAGTTATTTAACTTAAACGCCCAATGCATTCTCTATGGCAATAGCACAAACTTTGGCATGCTACTAGTCCTACATACTTAAACCTACCAACCCCATTCTAGCCTACTTAGGTTCATCTTACGGTGGACATGTTTGCCTGAAAAGGAATCTTTGAAAGGTGTCATCGTTTTAGAAATATAGTGCTTTCAAATTTGAGACTTTTAACATGGGGCTCAATGGCAGATTTTGGCACGTCAAAAAATCACTTTCACCTAGAAACTCCATTCACACTTTTTATTATTCAGCTTACTGTGGAGACACATGCTGGAACTTTTTACTTTGAAATGTTTTGTCGTTTCTGAGTTATTTAACTTAAACGCCCAATGCATTCTCTATGGCAATAGCACAAACTTTGGCATGCTACTAGTCCTACATACTTAAACCTACCAACCCCATTCTAGCCTACTTAGGTTCATCTTACGGTGGACATGTTTGCCTGAAAAGGAATCTTTGAAAGGTGTCATCGTTTTAGAAATATAGTGCTTTCAAATTTGAGACTTTTAACATGGGGCTCAATGGCAGATTTTGGCACGTCAAAAAATCACTTTCACCTAGAAACTCCATTCACACTTTTTATTATTCAGCTTACTGTGGAGACACATGCTGGAACTTTTTACTTTGAAATGTTTTGTCGTTTCTGAGTTATTTAACTTAAACGCCCAATGCATTCTCTATGGCAATAGCACAAACTTTGGCATGCTACTAGTCCTACATACTTAAACCTACCAACCCCATTCTAGCCTACTTAGGTTCATCTTACGGTGGACATGTTTGCCTGAAAAGGAATCTTTGAAAGGTGTCATCGTTTTAGAAATATAGTGCTTTCAAATTTGAGACTTTTAACATGGGGCTCAATGGCAGATTTTGGCACGTCAAAAAATCACTTTCACCTAGAAACTCCATTCACACTTTTTATTATTCAGCTTACTGTGGAGACACATGCTGGAACTTTTTACTTTGAAATGTTTTGTCGTTTCTGAGTTATTTAACTTAAACGCCCAATGCATTCTCTATGGCAATAGCGCAAACTTTGGCATGCTACTAGTCCTACATACTTAAACCTACCAACCCCATTCTAGCCTACTTAGGTTCATCTTACGGTGGACATGTTTGCCTGAAAAGGAATCTTTGAAAGGTGTCATCGTTTTAGAAATATAGTGCTTTCAAATTTGAGACTTTTAACATGGGGCTCAATGGCAGATTTTGGCACGTCAAAAAATCACTTTCACCTAGAAACTCCATTCACACTTTTTATTATTCAGCTTACTGTGGAGACACATGCTGGAACTTTTTACTTTGAAATGTTTTGTCGTTTCTGAGTTATTTAACTTAAACGCCCAATGCATTCTCTATGGCAATAGCGCAAACTTTGGCATGCTACTAGTCCTACATACTTAAACCTACCAACCCCATTCTAGCCTACTTAGGTTCATCTTACGGTGGACATGTTTGCCTGAAAAGGAATCTTTGAAAGGTGTCATCGTTTTAGAAATATAGTGCTTTCAAATTTGAGACTTTTAACATGGGGCTCAATGGCAGATTTTGGCACGTCAAAAAATCACTTTCACCTAGAAACTCCATTCACACTTTATATTATTCAGCTTACTGTGGAGACACATGCTGGAACTTTTTACTTTGAAATGTTTTGTCGTTTCTGAGTTATTTAACTTAAACGCCCAATGCATTCTCTATGGCAATAGCACAAACTTTGGCATGCTACTAGTCCTACATACTTAAACCTACCAACCCCATTCTAGCCTACTTAGGTTCATCTTACGGTGGACATGTTTGCCTGAAAAGGAATCTTTGAAAGGTGTCATCGTTTTAGAAATATAGTGCTTTCAAATTTGAGACTTTTAACATGGGGCTCAATGGCAGATTTTGGCACGTCAAAAAATCACTTTCACCTAGAAACTCCATTCACACTTTTTATTATTCAGCTTACTGTGGAGACACATGCTGGAACTTTTTACTTTGAAATGTTTTGTCGTTTCTGAGTTATTTAACTTAAACGCCCAATGCATTCTCTATGGCAATAGCACAAACTTTGGCATGCTACTAGTCCTACATACTTAAACCTACCAACCCCATTCTAGCCTACTTAGGTTCATCTTACGGTGGACATGTTTGCCTGAAAAGGAATCTTTGAAAGGTGTCATCGTTTTAGAAATATAGTGCTTTCAAATTTGAGACTTTTAACATGGGGCTCAATGGCAGATTTTGGCACGTCAAAAAATCACTTTCACCTAGAAACTCCATTCACACTTTTTATTATTCAGCTTACTGTGGAGACACATGCTGGAACTTTTTACTTTGAAATGTTTTGTCGTTTCTGAGTTATTTAACTTAAACGCCCAATGCATTCTCTATGGCAATAGCGCAAACTTTGGCATGCTACTAGTCCTACATACTTAAACCTACCAACCCCATTCTAGCCTACTTAGGTTCATCTTACGGTGGACATGTTTGCCTGAAAAGGAATCTTTGAAAGGTGTCATCGTTTTAGAAATATAGTGCTTTCAAATTTGAGACTTTTAACATGGGGCTCAATGGCAGATTTTGGCACGTCAAAAAATCACTTTCACCTAGAAACTCCATTCACACTTTTTATTATTCAGCTTACTGTGGAGACACATGCTGGAACTTTTTACTTTGAAATGTTTTGTCGTTTCTGAGTTATTTAACTTAAACGCCCAATGCATTCTCTATGGCAATAGCGCAAACTTTGGCATGCTACTAGTCCTACATACTTAAACCTACCAACCCCATTCTAGCCTACTTAGGTTCATCTTACGGTGGACATGTTTGCCTGAAAAGGAATCTTTGAAAGGTGTCATCGTTTTAGAAATATAGTGCTTTCAAATTTGAGACTTTTAACATGGGGCTCAATGGCAGATTTTGGCACGTCAAAAAATCACTTTCACCTAGAAACTCCATTCACACTTTATATTATTCAGCTTACTGTGGAGACACATGCTGGAACTTTTTACTTTGAAATGTTTTGTCGTTTCTGAGTTATTTAACTTAAACGCCCAATGCATTCTCTATGGCAATAGCACAAACTTTGGCATGCTACTAGTCCTACATACTTAAACCTACCAACCCCATTCTAGCCTACTTAGGTTCATCTTACGGTGGACATGTTTGCCTGAAAAGGAATCTTTGAAAGGTGTCATCGTTTTAGAAATATAGTGCTTTCAAATTTGAGACTTTTAACATGGGGCTCAATGGCAGATTTTGGCACGTCAAAAAATCACTTTCACCTAGAAACTCCATTCACACTTTTTATTATTCAGCTTACTGTGGAGACACATGCTGGAACTTTTTACTTTGAAATGTTTTGTCGTTTCTGAGTTATTTAACTTAAACGCCCAATGCATTCTCTATGGCAATAGCGCAAACTTTGGCATGCTACTAGTCCTACATACTTAAACCTACCAACCCCATTCTAGCCTACTTAGGTTCATCTTACGGTGGACATGTTTGCCTGAAAAGGAATCTTTGAAAGGTGTCATCGTTTTAGAAATATAGTGCTTTCAAATTTGAGACTTTTAACATGGGGCTCAATGGCAGATTTTGGCACGTCAAAAAATCACTTTCACCTAGAAACTCCATTCACACTTTTTATTATTCAGCTTACTGTGGAGACACATGCTGGAACTTTTTACTTTGAAATGTTTTGTCGTTTCTGAGTTATTTAACTTAAACGCCCAATGCATTCTCTATGGCAATAGCGCAAACTTTGGCATGCTACTAGTCCTACATACTTAAACCTACCAACCCCATTCTAGCCTACTTAGGTTCATCTTACGGTGGACATGTTTGCCTGAAAAGGAATCTTTGAAAGGTGTCATCGTTTTAGAAATATAGTGCTTTCAAATTTGAGACTTTTAACATGGGGCTCAATGGCAGATTTTGGCACGTCAAAAAATCACTTTCACCTAGAAACTCCATTCACACTTTATATTATTCAGCTTACTGTGGAGACACATGCTGGAACTTTTTACTTTGAAATGTTTTGTCGTTTCTGAGTTATTTAACTTAAACGCCCAATGCATTCTCTATGGCAATAGCACAAACTTTGGCATGCTACTAGTCCTACATACTTAAACCTACCAACCCCATTCTAGCCTACTTAGGTTCATCTTACGGTGGACATGTTTGCCTGAAAAGGAATCTTTGAAAGGTGTCATCGTTTTAGAAATATAGTGCTTTCAAATTTGAGACTTTTAACATGGGGCTCAATGGCAGATTTTGGCACGTCAAAAAATCACTTTCACCTAGAAACTCCATTCACACTTTTTATTATTCAGCTTACTGTGGAGACACATGCTGGAACTTTTTACTTTGAAATGTTTTGTCGTTTCTGAGTTATTTAACTTAAACGCCCAATGCATTCTCTATGGCAATAGCGCAAACTTTGGCATGCTACTAGTCCTACATACTTAAATCTACCAACCCCATTCTAGCCTACTTAGGTTCATCTTACGGTGGACATGTTTGCCTGAAAAGGAATCTTTGAAAGGTGTCATCGTTTTAGAAATATAGTGCTTTCAAATTTGAGACTTTTAACATGGGGCTCAATGGCAGATTTTGGCACGTCAAAAAATCACTTTCACCTAGAAACTCCATTCACACTTTTTATTATTCAGCTTACTGTGGAGACACATGCTGGAACTTTTTACTTTGAAATGTTTTGTCGTTTCTGAGTTATTTAACTTAAACGCCCAATGCATTCTCTATGGCAATAGCGCAAACTTTGGCATGCTACTAGTCCTACATACTTAAACCTACCAACCCCATTCTAGCCTACTTAGGTTCATCTTACGGTGGACATGTTTGCCTGAAAAGGAATCTTTGAAAGGTGTCATCGTTTTAGAAATATAGTGCTTTCAAATTTGAGACTTTTAACATGGGGCTCAATGGCAGATTTTGGCACGTCAAAAAATCACTTTCACCTAGAAACTCCATTCACACTTTTTATTATTCAGCTTACTGTGGAGACACATGCTGGAACTTTTTACTTTGAAATGTTTTGTCGTTTCTGAGTTATTTAACTTAAACGCCCAATGCATTCTCTATGGCAATAGCACAAACTTTGGCATGCTACTAGTCCTACATACTTAAACCTACCAACCCCATTCTAGCCTACTTAGGTTCATCTTACGGTGGACATGTTTGCCTGAAAAGGAATCTTTGAAAGGTGTCATCGTTTTAGAAAGATAGTGCTTTCAAATTTGAGACTTTTAACATGGGGCTCAATGGCAGATTTTGGCACGTCAAAAAATCACTTTCACCTAGAAACTCCATTCACACTTTTTATTATTCAGCTTACTGTGGAGACACATGCTGGAACTTTTTACTTTGAAATGTTTTGTCGTTTCTGAGTTATTTAACTTAAACGCCCAATGCATTCTCTATGGCAATAGCACAAACTTTGGCATGCTACTAGTCCTACATACTTAAACCTACCAACCCCATTCTAGCCTACTTAGGTTCATCTTACGGTGGACATCTTTGCCTGAAAAGGAATCTTTGAAAGGTGTCATCGTTTTAGAAATATAGTGCTTTCAAATTTGAGACTTTTAACATGGGGCTCAATGGCAGATTTTGGCACGTCAAAAAATCACTTTCACCTAGAAACTCCATTCACACTTTTTATTATTCAGCTTACTGTGGAGACACATGCTGGAACTTTTTACTTTGAAATGTTTTGTCGTTTCTGAGTTATTTAACTTAAACGCCCAATGCATTCTCTATGGCAATAGCACAAACTTTGGCATGCTACTAGTCCTACATACTTAAACCTACCAACCCCATTCTAGCCTACTTAGGTTCATCTTACGGTGGACATGTTTGCCTGAAAAGGAATCTTTGAAAGGTGTCATAGTTTTAGAAATATAGTGCTTTCAAATTTGAGACTTTTAACATGGGGCTCAATGGCAGATTTTGGCACGTCAAAAAATCACTTTCACCTAGAAACTCCATTCACACTTTTTATTATTCAGCTTACTGTGGAGACACATGCTGGAACTTTTTACTTTGAAATGTTTTGTCGTTTCTGAGTTATTTAACTTAAACGCCCAATGCATTCTCTATGGCAATAGCGCAAACTTTGGCATGCTACTAGTCCTACATACTTAAACCTACCAACCCCATTCTAGCCTACTTAGGTTCATCTTACGGTGGACATGTTTGCCTGAAAAGGAATCTTTGAAAGGTGTCATCGTTTTAGAAATATAGTGCTTTCAAATTTGAGACTTTTAACATGGGGCTCAATGGCAGATTTTGGCACGTCAAAAAATCACTTTCACCTAGAAACTCCATTCACACTTTTTATTATTCAGCTTACTGTGGAGACACATGCTGGAACTTTTTACTTTGAAATGTTTTGTCGTTTCTGAGTTATTTAACTTAAACGCCCAATGCATTCTCTATGGCAATAGCACAAACTTTGGCATGCTACTAGTCCTACATACTTAAACCTACCAACCCCATTCTAGCCTACTTAGGTTCATCTTACGGTGGACATGTTTGCCTGAAAAGGAATCTTTGAAAGGTGTCATCGTTTTAGAAATATAGTGCTTTCAAATTTGAGACTTTTAACATGGGGCTCAATGGCAGATTTTGGCACGTCAAAAAATCACTTTCACCTAGAAACTCCATTCACACTTTTTATTATTCAGCTTACTGTGGAGACACATGCTGGAACTTTTTACTTTGAAATGTTTTGTCGTTTCTGAGTTATTTAACTTAAACGCCCAATGCATTCTCTATGGCAATAGCACAAACTTTGGCATGCTACTAGTCCTACATACTTAAACCTACCAACCCCATTCTAGCCTACTTAGGTTCATCTTACGGTGGACATGTTTGCCTGAAAAGGAATCTTTGAAAGGTGTCATCGTTTTAGAAATATAGTGCTTTCAAATTTGAGACTTTTAACATGGGGCTCAATGGCAGATTTTGGCACGTCAAAAAATCACTTTCACCTAGAAACTCCATTCACACTTTTTATTATTCAGCTTACTGTGGAGACACATGCTGGAACTTTTTACTTTGAAATGTTTTGTCGTTTCTGAGTTATTTAACTTAAACGCCCAATGCATTCTCTATGGCAATAGCGCAAACTTTGGCATGCTACTAGTCCTACATACTTAAACCTACCAACCCCATTCTAGCCTACTTAGGTTCATCTTACGGTGGACATGTTTGCCTGAAAAGGAATCTTTGAAAGGTGTCATCGTTTTAGAAATATAGTGCTTTCAAATTTGAGACTTTTAACATGGGGCTCAATGGCAGATTTTGGCACGTCAAAAAATCACTTTCACCTAGAAACTCCATTCACACTTTTTATTATTCAGCTTACTGTGGAGACACATGCTGGAACTTTTTACTTTGAAATGTTTTGTCGTTTCTGAGTTATTTAACTTAAACGCCCAATGCATTCTCTATGGCAATAGCACAAACTTTGGCATGCTACTAGTCCTACATACTTAAACCTACCAACCCCATTCTAGCCTACTTAGGTTCATCTTACGGTGGACATGTTTGCCTGAAAAGGAATCTTTGAAAGGTGTCATCGTTTTAGAAATATAGTGCTTTCAAATTTGAGACTTTTAACATGGGGCTCAATGGCAGATTTTGGCACGTCAAAAAATCACTTTCACCTAGAAACTCCATTCACACTTTTTATTATTCAGCTTACTGTGGAGACACATGCTGGAACTTTTTACTTTGAAATGTTTTGTCGTTTCTGAGTTATTTAACTTAAACGCCCAATGCATTCTCTATGGCAATAGCACAAACTTTGGCATGCTACTAGTCCTACATACTTAAACCTACCAACCCCATTCTAGCCTACTTAGGTTCATCTTACGGTGGACATGTTTGCCTGAAAAGGAATCTTTGAAAGGTGTCATCGTTTTAGAAATATAGTGCTTTCAAATTTGAGACTTTTAACATGGGGCTCAATGGCAGATTTTGGCACGTCAAAAAATCACTTTCACCTAGAAACTCCATTCACACTTTTTATTATTCAGCTTACTGTGGAGACACATGCTGGAACTTTTTACTTTGAAATGTTTTGTCGTTTCTGAGTTATTTAACTTAAACGCCCAATGCATTCTCTATGGCAATAGCGCAAACTTTGGCATGCTACTAGTCCTACATACTTAAACCTACCAACCCCATTCTAGCCTACTTAGGTTCATCTTACGGTGGACATGTTTGCCTGAAAAGGAATCTTTGAAAGGTGTCATCGTTTTAGAAATATAGTGCTTTCAAATTTGAGACTTTTAACATGGGGCTCAATGGCAGATTTTGGCACGTCAAAGAATCACTTTCACCTAGAAACTCCATTCACACTTTTTATTATTCAGCTTACTGTGGAGACACATGCTGGAACTTTTTACTTTGAAATGTTTTGTCGTTTCTGAGTTATTTAACTTAAACGCCCAATGCATTCTCTATGGCAATAGCACAAACTTTGGCATGCTACTAGTCCTACATACTTAAACCTACCAACCCCATTCTAGCCTACTTAGGTTCATCTTACGGTGGACATGTTTGCCTGAAAAGGAATCTTTGAAAGGTGTCATCGTTTTAGAAATATAGTGCTTTCAAATTTGAGACTTTTAACATGGGGCTCAATGGCAGATTTTGGCACGTCAAAAAATCACTTTCACCTAGAAACTCCATTCACACTTTTTATTATTCAGCTTACTGTGGAGACACATGCTGGAACTTTTTACTTTGAAATGTTTTGTCGTTTCTGAGTTATTTAACTTAAACGCCCAATGCATTCTCTATGGCAATAGCACAAACTTTGGCATGCTACTAGTCCTACATACTTAAACCTACCAACCCCATTCTAGCCTACTTAGGTTCATCTTACGGTGGACATGTTTGCCTGAAAAGGAATCTTTGAAAGGTGTCATCGTTTTAGAAATATAGTGCTTTCAAATTTGAGACTTTTAACATGGGGCTCAATGGCAGATTTTGGCACGTCAAAAAATCACTTTCACCTAGAAACTCCATTCACACTTTTTATTATTCAGCTTACTGTGGAGACACATGCTGGAACTTTTTACTTTGAAATGTTTTGTCGTTTCTGAGTTATTTAACTTAAACGCCCAATGCATTCTCTATGGCAATAGCACAAACTTTGGCATGCTACTAGTCCTACATACTTAAACCTACCAACCCCATTCTAGCCTACTTAGGTTCATCTTACGGTGGACATGTTTGCCTGAAAAGGAATCTTTGAAAGGTGTCATCGTTTTAGAAATATAGTGCTTTCAAATTTGAGACTTTTAACATGGGGCTCAATGGCAGATTTTGGCACGTCAAAAAATCACTTTCACCTAGAAACTCCATTCACACTTTATATTATTCAGCTTACTGTGGAGACACATGCTGGAACTTTTTACTTTGAAATGTTTTGTCGTTTCTGAGTTATTTAACTTAAACGCCCAATGCATTCTCTATGGCAATAGCACAAACTTTGGCATGCTACTAGTCCTACATACTTAAACCTACCAACCCCATTCTAGCCTACTTAGGTTCATCTTACGGTGGACATGTTTGCCTGAAAAGGAATCTTTGAAAGGTGTCATCGTTTTAGAAATATAGTGCT
Organism: Protomyctophum parallelum; assembly: GCF_964188405.1. Lineage (NCBI taxonomy): Eukaryota > Metazoa > Chordata > Actinopteri > Myctophiformes > Myctophidae > Protomyctophum > Protomyctophum parallelum. Next base: position 6,889,159 of record NC_139700.1, read on the forward strand.
TTCAAATTTGAGACTTTTAACATGGGGCTCAATGGCAGATTTTGGCACGTCAAAAAATCACTTTCATCTAGAAACTCCATTCACACTTTTTATTATTCAGCTTACTGTGGAGACACATGCTGGAACTTTTTACTTTGAAATGTTTTGTCGTTTCTGAGTTATTTAACTTAAACGCCCAATGCATTCTCTATGGCAATAGCACAAACTTTGGCATGCTACTAGTCCTACATACTTAAACCTACCAACCCCATTCTAGCCTACTTAGGTTCATCTTACGGTGGACATGTTTGCCTGAAAAGGAATCTTTGAAAGGTGTCATCGTTTTAGAAATATAGTGCTTTCAAATTTGAGACTTTTAACATGGGGCTCAATGGCAGATTTTGGCACGTCAAAAAATCACTTTCATCTAGAAACTCCATTCACACTTTTTATTATTCAGCTTACTGTGGAGACACATGCTGGAACTTTTTACTTTGAAATGTTTTGTCGTTTCTGAGTTATTTAACTTAAACGCCCAATGCATTCTCTATGGCAATAGCACAAACTTTGGCATGCTACTAGTCCTACATACTTAAACCTACCAACCCCATTCTAGCCTACTTAGGTTCATCTTACGGTGGACATGTTTGCCTGAAAAGGAATCTTTGAAAGGTGTCATCGTTTTAGAAATATAGTGCTTTCAAATTTGAGACTTTTAACATGGGGCTCAATGGCAGATTTTGGCACGTCAAAAAATCACTTTCACCTAGAAACTCCATTCACACTTTTTATTATTCAGCTTACTGTGGAGACACATGCTGGAACTTTTTACTTTGAAATGTTTTGTCGTTTCTGAGTTATTTAACTTAAACGCCCAATGCATTCTCTATGGCAATAGCACAAACTTTGGCATGCTACTAGTCCTACATACTTAAACCTACCAACCCCATTCTAGCCTACTTAGGTTCATCTTACGGTGGACATGTTTGCCTGAAAAGGAATCTTTGAAAGGTGTCATCGTTTTAGAAATATAGTGCTTTCAAATTTGAGACTTTTAACATGGGGCTCAATGGCAGATTTTGGCACGTCAAAAAATCACTTTCACCTAGAAACTCCATTCACACTTTTTATTATTCAGCTTACTGTGGAGACACATGCTGGAACTTTTTACTTTGAAATGTTTTGTCGTTTCTGAGTTATTTAACTTAAACGCCCAATGCATTCTCTATGGCAATAGCACAAACTTTGGCATGCTACTAGTCCTACATACTTAAACCTACCAACCCCATTCTAGCCTACTTAGGTTCATCTTACGGTGGACATGTTTGCCTGAAAAGGAATCTTTGAAAGGTGTCATCGTTTTAGAAATATAGTGCTTTCAAATTTGAGACTTTTAACATGGGGCTCAATGGCAGATTTTGGCACGTCAAAAAATCACTTTCACCTAGAAACTCCATTCACACTTTTTATTATTCAGCTTACTGTGGAGACACATGCTGGAACTTTTTACTTTGAAATGTTTTGTCGTTTCTGAGTTATTTAACTTAAACGCCCAATGCATTCTCTATGGCAATAGCGCAAACTTTGGCATGCTACTAGTCCTACATACTTAAACCTACCAACCCCATTCTAGCCTACTTAGGTTCATCTTACGGTGGACATGTTTGCCTGAAAAGGAATCTTTGAAAGGTGTCATCGTTTTAGAAATATAGTGCTTTCAAATTTGAGACTTTTAACATGGGGCTCAATGGCAGATTTTGGCACGTCAAAAAATCACTTTCACCTAGAAACTCCATTCACACTTTTTATTATTCAGCTTACTGTGGAGACACATGCTGGAACTTTTTACTTTGAAATGTTTTGTCGTTTCTGAGTTATTTAACTTAAACGCCCAATGCATTCTCTATGGCAATAGCGCAAACTTTGGCATGCTACTAGTCCTACATACTTAAACCTACCAACCCCATTCTAGCCTACTTAGGTTCATCTTACGGTGGACATGTTTGCCTGAAAAGGAATCTTTGAAAGGTGTCATCGTTTTAGAAATATAGTGCTTTCAAATTTGAGACTTTTAACATGGGGCTCAATGGCAGATTTTGGCACGTCAAAAAATCACTTTCACCTAGAAACTCCATTCACACTTTATATTATTCAGCTTACTGTGGAGACACATGCTGGAACTTTTTACTTTGAAATGTTTTGTCGTTTCTGAGTTATTTAACTTAAACGCCCAATGCATTCTCTATGGCAATAGCACAAACTTTGTCATGCTACTAGTCCTACATACTTAAACCTACCAACCCCATTCTAGCCTACTTAGGTTCATCTTACGGTGGACATGTTTGCCTGAAAAGGAATCTTTGAAAGGTGTCATCGTTTTAGAAATATAGTGCTTTCAAATTTGAGACTTTTAACATGGGGCTCAATGGCAGATTTTGGCACGTCAAAAAATCACTTTCATCTAGAAACTCCATTCACACTTTTTATTATTCAGCTTACTGTGGAGACACATGCTGGAACTTTTTACTTTGAAATGTTTTGTCGTTTCTGAGTTATTTAACTTAAACGCCCAATGCATTCTCTATGGCAATAGCACAAACTTTGGCATGCTACTAGTCCTACATACTTAAACCTACCAACCCCATTCTAGCCTACTTAGGTTCATCTTACGGTGGACATGTTTGCCTGAAAAGGAATCTTTGAAAGGTGTCATCGTTTTAGAAATATAGTGCTTTCAAATTTGAGACTTTTAACATGGGGCTCAATGGCAGATTTTGGCACGTCAAAAAATCACTTTCACCTAGAAACTCCATTCACACTTTTTATTATTCAGCTTACTGTGGAGACACATGCTGGAACTTTTTACTTTGAAATGTTTTGTCGTTTCTGAGTTATTTAACTTAAACGCCCAATGCATTCTCTATGGCAATAGCACAAACTTTGGCATGCTACTAGTCCTACATACTTAAACCTACCAACCCCATTCTAGCCTACTTAGGTTCATCTTACGGTGGACATGTTTGCCTGAAAAGGAATCTTTGAAAGGTGTCATCGTTTTAGAAATATAGTGCTTTCAAATTTGAGACTTTTAACATGGGGCTCAATGGCAGATTTTGGCACGTCAAAAAATCACTTTCACCTAGAAACTCCATTCACACTTTTTATTATTCAGCTTACTGTGGAGACACATGCTGGAACTTTTTACTTTGAAATGTTTTGTCGTTTCTGAGTTATTTAACTTAAACGCCCAATGCATTCTCTATGGCAATAGCACAAACTTTGGCATGCTACTAGTCCTACATACTTAAACCTACCAACCCCATTCTAGCCTACTTAGGTTCATCTTACGGTGGACATGTTTGCCTGAAAAGGAATCTTTGAAAGGTGTCATCGTTTTAGAAATATAGTGCTTTCAAATTTGAGACTTTTAACATGGGGCTCAATGGCAGATTTTGGCACGTAAAAAAATCACTTTCACCTAGAAACTCCATTCACACTTTTTATTATTCAGCTTACTGTGGAGACACATGCTGGAACTTTTTACTTTGAAATGTTTTGTCGTTTCTGAGTTATTTAACTTAAACGCCCAATGCATTCTCTATGGCAATAGCGCAAACTTTGGCATGCTACTAGTCCTACATACTTAAACCTACCAACCCCATTCTAGCCTACTTAGGTTCATCTTACGGTGGACATGTTTGCCTGAAAAGGAATCTTTGAAAGGTGTCATCGTTTTAGAAATATAGTGCTTTCAAATTTGAGACTTTTAACATGGGGCTCAATGGCAGATTTTGGCACGTCAAAAAATCACTTTCACCTAGAAACTCCATTCACACTTTTTATTATTCAGCTTACTGTGGAGACACATGCTGGAACTTTTTACTTTGAAATGTTTTGTCGTTTCTGAGTTATTTAACTTAAACGCCCAATGCATTCTCTATGGCAATAGCGCAAACTTTGGCATGCTACTAGTCCTACATACTTAAACCTACCAACCCCATTCTAGCCTACTTAGGTTCATCTTACGGTGGACATGTTTGCCTGAAAAGGAATCTTTGAAAGGTGTCATCGTTTTAGAAATATAGTGCTTTCAAATTTGAGACTTTTAACATGGGGCTCAATGGCAGATTTTGGCACGTCAAAAAATCACTTTCACCTAGAAACTCCATTCACACTTTATATTATTCAGCTTACTGTGGAGACACATGCTGGAACTTTTTACTTTGAAATGTTTTGTCGTTTCTGAGTTATTTAACTTAAACGCCCAATGCATTCTCTATGGCAATAGCACAAACTTTGGCATGCTACTAGTCCTACATACTTAAACCTACCAACCCCATTCTAGCCTACTTAGGTTCATCTTACGGTGGACATGTTTGCCTGAAAAGGAATCTTTGAAAGGTGTCATCGTTTTAGAAATATAGTGCTTTCAAATTTGAGACTTTTAACATGGGGCTCAATGGCAGATTTTGGCACGTCAAAAAATCACTTTCATCTAGAAACTCCATTCACACTTTTTATTATTCAGCTTACTGTGGAGACACATGCTGGAACTTTTTACTTTGAAATGTTTTGTCGTTTCTGAGTTATTTAACTTAAACGCCCAATGCATTCTCTATGGCAATAGCACAAACTTTGGCATGCTACTAGTCCTACATACTTAAACCTACCAACCCCATTCTAGCCTACTTAGGTTCATCTTACGGTGGACATGTTTGCCTGAAAAGGAATCTTTGAAAGGTGTCATCGTTTTAGAAATATAGTGCTTTCAAATTTGAGACTTTTAACATGGGGCTCAATGGCAGATTTTGGCACGTCAAAAAATCACTTTCACCTAGAAACTCCATTCACACTTTTTATTATTCAGCTTACTGTGGAGACACATGCTGGAACTTTTTACTTTGAAATGTTTTGTCGTTTCTGAGTTATTTAACTTAAACGCCCAATGCATTCTCTATGGCAATAGCACAAACTTTGGCATGCTACTAGTCCTACATACTTAAACCTACCAACCCCATTCTAGCCTACTTAGGTTCATCTTACGGTGGACATGTTTGCCTGAAAAGGAATCTTTGAAAGGTGTCATCGTTTTAGAAATATAGTGCTTTCAAATTTGAGACTTTTAACATGGGGCTCAATGGCAGATTTTGGCACGTCAAAAAATCACTTTCACCTAGAAACTCCATTCACACTTTTTATTATTCAGCTTACTGTGGAGACACATGCTGGAACTTTTTACTTTGAAATGTTTTGTCGTTTCTGAGTTATTTAACTTAAACGCCCAATGCATTCTCTATGGCAATAGCACAAACTTTGGCATGCTACTAGTCCTACATACTTAAACCTACCAACCCCATTCTAGCCTACTTAGGTTCATCTTACGGTGGACATGTTTGCCTGAAAAGGAATCTTTGAAAGGTGTCATCGTTTTAGAAATATAGTGCTTTCAAATTTGAGACTTTTAACATGGGGCTCAATGGCAGATTTTGGCACGTAAAAAAATCACTTTCACCTAGAAACTCCATTCACACTTTTTATTATTCAGCTTACTGTGGAGACACATGCTGGAACTTTTTACTTTGAAATGTTTTGTCGTTTCTGAGTTATTTAACTTAAACGCCCAATGCATTCTCTATGGCAATAGCGCAAACTTTGGCATGCTACTAGTCCTACATACTTAAACCTACCAACCCCATTCTAGCCTACTTAGGTTCATCTTACGGTGGACATGTTTGCCTGAAAAGGAATCTTTGAAAGGTGTCATCGTTTTAGAAATATAGTGCTTTCAAATTTGAGACTTTTAACATGGGGCTCAATGGCAGATTTTGGCACGTCAAAAAATCACTTTCACCTAGAAACTCCATTCACACTTTTTATTATTCAGCTTACTGTGGAGACACATGCTGGAACTTTTTACTTTGAAATGTTTTGTCGTTTCTGAGTTATTTAACTTAAACGCCCAATGCATTCTCTATGGCAATAGCGCAAACTTTGGCATGCTACTAGTCCTACATACTTAAACCTACCAACCCCATTCTAGCCTACTTAGGTTCATCTTACGGTGGACATGTTTGCCTGAAAAGGAATCTTTGAAAGGTGTCATCGTTTTAGAAATATAGTGCTTTCAAATTTGAGACTTTTAACATGGGGCTCAATGGCAGATTTTGGCACGTCAAAAAATCACTTTCACCTAGAAACTCCATTCACACTTTTTATTATTCAGCTTACTGTGGAGACACATGCTGGAACTTTTTACTTTGAAATGTTTTGTCGTTTCTGAGTTATTTAACTTAAACGCCCAATGCATTCTCTATGGCAATAGCACAAACTTTGGCATGCTACTAGTCCTACATACTTAAACCTACCAACCCCATTCTAGCCTACTTAGGTTCATCTTACGGTGGACATGTTTGCCTGAAAAGGAATCTTTGAAAGGTGTCATCGTTTTAGAAATATAGTGCTTTCAAATTTGAGACTTTTAACATGGGGCTCAATGGCAGATTTTGGCACGTCAAAAAATCACTTTCACCTAGAAACTCCATTCACACTTTTTATTATTCAGCTTACTGTGGAGACACATGCTGGAACTTTTTACTTTGAAATGTTTTGTCGTTTCTGAGTTATTTAACTTAAACGCCCAATGCATTCTCTATGGCAATAGCACAAACTTTGGCATGCTACTAGTCCTACATACTTAAACCTACCAACCCCATTCTAGCCTACTTAGGTTCATCTTACGGTGGACATGTTTGCCTGAAAAGGAATCTTTGAAAGGTGTCATCGTTTTAGAAATATAGTGCTTTCAAATTTGAGACTTTTAACATGGGGCTCAATGGCAGATTTTGGCACGTCAAAAAATCACTTTCACCTAGAAACTCCATTCACACTTTTTATTATTCAGCTTACTGTGGAGACACATGCTGGAACTTTTTACTTTGAAATGTTTTGTCGTGTCTGAGTTATTTAACTTAAACGCCCAATGCATTCTCTATGGCAATAGCACAAACTTTGGCATGCTACTAGTCCTACATACTTAAACCTACCAACCCCATTCTAGCCTACTTAGGTTCATCTTACGGTGGACATGTTTGCCTGAAAAGGAATCTTTGAAAGGTGTCATCGTTTTAGAAATATAGTGCTTTCAAATTTGAGACTTTTAACATGGGGCTCAATGGCAGATTTTGGCACGTCAAAAAATCACTTTCACCTAGAAACTCCATTCACACTTTTTATTATTCAGCTTACTGTGGAGACACATGCTGGAACTTTTTACTTTGAAATGTTTTGTCGTTTCTGAGTTATTTAACTTAAACGCCCAATGCATTCTCTATGGCAATAGCGCAAACTTTGGCATGCTACTAGTCCTACATACTTAAACCTACCAACCCCATTCTAGCCTACTTAGGTTCATCTTACGGTGGACATGTTTGCCTGAAAAGGAATCTTTGAAAGGTGTCATCGTTTTAGAAATATAGTGCTTTCAAATTTGAGACTTTTAACATGGGGCTCAATGGCAGATTTTGGCACGTCAAAAAATCACTTTCACCTAGAAACTCCATTCACACTTTTTATTATTCAGCTTACTGTGGAGACACATGCTGGAACTTTTTACTTTGAAATGTTTTGTCGTTTCTGAGTTATTTAACTTAAACGCCCAATGCATTCTCTATGGCAATAGCACAAACTTTGGCATGCTACTAGTCCTACATACTTAAACCTACCAACCCCATTCTAGCCTACTTAGGTTCATCTTACGGTGGACATGTTTGCCTGAAAAGGAATCTTTGAAAGGTGTCATCGTTTTAGAAATATAGTGCTTTCAAATTTGAGACTTTTAACATGGGGCTCAATGGCAGATTTTGGCACGTCAAAAAATCACTTTCACCTAGAAACTCCATTCACACTTTTTATTATTCAGCTTACTGTGGAGACACATGCTGGAACTTTTTACTTTGAAATGTTTTGTCGTTTCTGAGTTATTTAACTTAAACGCCCAATGCATTCTCTATGGCAATAGCACAAACTTTGGCATGCTACTAGTCCTACATACTTAAACCTACCAACCCCATTCTAGCCTACTTAGGTTCATCTTACGGTGGACATGTTTGCCTGAAAAGGAATCTTTGAAAGGTGTCATCGTTTTAGAAATATAGTGCTTTCAAATTTGAGACTTTTAACATGGGGCTCAATGGCAGATTTTGGCACGTCAAAAAATCACTTTCACCTAGAAACTCCATTCACACTTTTTATTATTCAGCTTACTGTGGAGACACATGCTGGAACTTTTTACTTTGAAATGTTTTGTCGTTTCTGAGTTATTTAACTTAAACGCCCAATGCATTCTCTATGGCAATAGCGCAAACTTTGGCATGCTACTAGTCCTACATACTTAAACCTACCAACCCCATTCTAGCCTACTTAGGTTCATCTTACGGTGGACATGTTTGCCTGAAAAGGAATCTTTGAAAGGTGTCATCGTTTTAGAAATATAGTGCTTTCAAATTTGAGACTTTTAACATGGGGCTCAATGGCAGATTTTGGCACGTCAAAAAATCACTTTCACCTAGAAACTCCATTCACACTTTTTATTATTCAGCTTACTGTGGAGACACATGCTGGAACTTTTTACTTTGAAATGTTTTGTCGTTTCTGAGTTATTTAACTTAAACGCCCAATGCATTCTCTATGGCAATAGCGCAAACTTTGGCATGCTACTAGTCCTACATACTTAAACCTACCAACCCCATTCTAGCCTACTTAGGTTCATCTTACGGTGGACATGTTTGCCTGAAAAGGAATCTTTGAAAGGTGTCATCGTTTTAGAAATATAGTGCTTTCAAATTTGAGACTTTTAACATGGGGCTCAATGGCAGATTTTGGCACGTCAAAAAATCACTTTCACCTAGAAACTCCATTCACACTTTTTATTATTCAGCTTACTGTGGAGACACATGCTGGAACTTTTTACTTTGAAATGTTTTGTCGTTTCTGAGTTATTTAACTTAAACGCCCAATGCATTCTCTATGGCAATAGCACAAACTTTGGCATGCTACTAGTCCTACATACTTAAACCTACCAACCCCATTCTAGCCTACTTAGGTTCATCTTACGGTGGACATGTTTGCCTGAAAAGGAATCTTTGAAAGGTGTCATCGTTTTAGAAAGATAGTGCTTTCAAATTTGAGACTTTTAACATGGGGCTCAATGGCAGATTTTGGCACGTCAAAAAATCACTTTCACCTAGAAACTCCATTCACACTTTTTATTATTCAGCTTACTGTGGAGACACATGCTGGAACTTTTTACTTTGAAATGTTTTGTCGTTTCTGAGTTATTTAACTTAAACGCCCAATGCATTCTCTATGGCAATAGCACAAACTTTGGCATGCTACTAGTCCTACATACTTAAACCTACCAACCCCATTCTAGCCTACTTAGGTTCATCTTACGGTGGACATGTTTGCCTGAAAAGGAATCTTTGAAAGGTGTCATCGTTTTAGAAATATAGTGCTTTCAAATTTGAGACTTTTAACATGGGGCTCAATGGCAGATTTTGGCACGTCAAAAAATCACTTTCACCTAGAAACTCCATTCACACTTTTTATTATTCAGCTTACTGTGGAGACACATGCTGGAACTTTTTACTTTGAAATGTTTTGTCGTTTCTGAGTTATTTAACTTAAACGCCCAATGCATTCTCTATGGCAATAGCACAAACTTTGGCATGCTACTAGTCCTACATACTTAAACCTACCAACCCCATTCTAGCCTACTTAGGTTCATCTTACGGTGGACATGTTTGCCTGAAAAGGAATCTTTGAAAGGTGTCATCGTTTTAGAAATATAGTGCTTTCAAATTTGAGACTTTTAACATGGGGCTCAATGGCAGATTTTGGCACGTCAAAAAATCACTTTCACCTAGAAACTCCATTCACACTTTTTATTATTCAGCTTACTGTGGAGACACATGCTGGAACTTTTTACTTTGAAATGTTTTGTCGTTTCTGAGTTATTTAACTTAAACGCCCAATGCATTCTCTATGGCAATAGCACAAACTTTGGCATGCTACTAGTCCTACATACTTAAACCTACCAACCCCATTCTAGCCTACTTAGGTTCATCTTACGGTGGACATGTTTGCCTGAAAAGGAATCTTTGAAAGGTGTCATCGTTTTAGAAATATAGTGCTTTCAAATTTGAGACTTTTAACATGGGGCTCAATGGCAGATTTTGGCACGTCAAAAAATCACTTTCACCTAGAAACTCCATTCACACTTTTTATTATTCAGCTTACTGTGGAGACACATGCTGGAACTTTTTACTTTGAAATGTTTTGTCGTTTCTGAGTTATTTAACTTAAACGCCCAATGCATTCTCTATGGCAATAGCACAAACTTTGGCATGCTACTAGTCCTAAATACTTAAACCTACCAACCCCATTCTAGCCTACTTAGGTTCATCTTACGGTGGACATGTTTGCCTGAAAAGGAATCTTTGAAAGGTGTCATCGTTTTAGAAATATAGTGCTTTCAAATTTGAGACTTTTAACATGGGGCTCAATGGCAGATTTTGGCACGTCAAAAAATCACTTTCACCTAGAAACTCCATTCACACTTTTTATTATTCAGCTTACTGTGGAGACACATGCTGGAACTTTTTACTTTGAAATGTTTTGTCGTTTCTGAGTTATTTAACTTAAACGCCCAATGCATTCTCTATGGCAATAGCACAAACTTTGGCATGCTACTAGTCCTACATACTTAAACCTACCAACCCCATTCTAGCCTACTTAGGTTCATCTTACGGTGGACATGTTTGCCTGAAAAGGAATCTTTGAAAGGTGTCATCGTTTTAGAAATATAGTGCTTTCAAATTTGAGAATTTTAACATGGGGCTCAATGGCAGATTTTGGCACGTCAAAAAATCACTTTCACCTAGAAACTCCATTCACACTTTTTATTATTCAGCTTACTGTGGAGACACATGCTGGAACTTTTTACTTTGAAATGTTTTGTCGTGTCTGAGTTATTTAACTTAAACGCCCAATGCATTCTCTATGGCAATAGCACAAACTTTGGCATGCTACTAGTCCTACATACTTAAACCTACCAACCCCATTCTAGCCTACTTAGGTTCATCTTACGGTGGACATGTTTGCCTGAAAAGGAATCTTTGAAAGGTGTCATCGTTTTAGAAATATAGTGCTTTCAAATTTGAGACTTTTAACATGGGGCTCAATGGCAGATTTTGGCACGTCAAAAAATCACTTTCACCTAGAAACTCCATTCACACTTTTTATTATTCAGCTTACTGTGGAGACACATGCTGGAACTTTTTACTTTGAAATGTTTTGTCGTTTCTGAGTTATTTAACTTAAACGCCCAATGCATTCTCTATGGCAATAGCACAAACTTTGGCATGCTACTAGTCCTACATACTTAAACCTACCAACCCCATTCTAGCCTACTTAGGTTCATCTTACGGTGGACATGTTTGCCTGAAAAGGAATCTTTGAAAGGTGTCATCGTTTTAGAAATATAGTGCTTTCAAATTTGAGACTTTTAACATGGGGCTCAATGGCAGATTTTGGCACGTCAAAAAATCACTTTCACCTAGAAACTCCATTCACACTTTTTATTATTCAGCTTACTGTGGAGACACATGCTGGAACTTTTTACTTTGAAATGTTTTGTCGTTTCTGAGTTATTTAACTTAAACGCCCAATGCATTCTCTATGGCAATAGCACAAACTTTGGCATGCTACTAGTCCTACATACTTAAACCTACCAACCCCATTCTAGCCTACTTAGGTTCATCTTACGGTGGACATGTTTGCCTGAAAAGGAATCTTTGAAAGGTGTCATCGTTTTAGAAATATAGTGCTTTCAAATTTGAGACTTTTAACATGGGGCTCAATGGCAGATTTTGGCACGTCAAAAAATCACTTTCACCTAGAAACTCCATTCACACTTTTTATTATTCAGCTTACTGTGGAGACACATGCTGGAACTTTTTACTTTGAAATGTTTTGTCGTGTCTGAGTTATTTAACTTAAACGCCCAATGCATTCTCTATGGCAATAGCACAAACTTTGGCATGCTACTAGTCCTACATACTTAAACCTACCAACCCCATTCTAGCCTACTTAGGTTCATCTTACGGTGGACATGTTTGCCTGAAAAGGAATCTTTGAAAGGTGTCATCGTTTTAGAAATATAGTGCTTTCAAATTTGAGACTTTTAACATGGGGCTCAATGGCAGATTTTGGCACGTCAAAAAATCACTTTCACCTAGAAACTCCATTCACACTTTTTATTATTCAGCTTACTGTGGAGACACATGCTGGAACTTTTTACTTTGAAATGTTTTGTCGTTTCTGAGTTATTTAACTTAAACGCCCAATGCATTCTCTATGGCAATAGCACAAACTTTGGCATGCTACTAGTCCTACATACTTAAACCTACCAACCCCATTCTAGCCTACTTAGGTTCATCTTACGGTGGACATGTTTGCCTGAAAAGGAATCTTTGAAAGGTGTCATAGTTTTAGAAATATAGTGCTTTCAAATTTGAGACTTTTAACATGGGGCTCAATGGCAGATTTTGGCACGTCAAAAAATCACTTTCACCTAGAAACTCCATTCACACTTTTTATTATTCAGCTTACTGTGGAGACACATGCTGGAACTTTTTACTTTGAAATGTTTTGTCGTTTCTGAGTTATTTAACTTAAACGCCCAATGCATTCTCTATGGCAATAGCGCAAACTTTGGCATGCTACTAGTCCTACATACTTAAATCTACCAACCCCATTCTAGCCTACTTAGGTTCATCTTACGGTGGACATGTTTGCCTGAAAAGGAATCTTTGAAAGGTGTCATCGTTTTAGAAATATAGTGCTTTCAAGAAACAGTTTCAGGAAACAGGGGGAGAGAGCACCCTCTCCCGATGGTCCTCCAGCACCTTGATGTCATGACATGGGACTTGAACCTGCCAACTGCCTGTAGCAGAGGCAACGGGTCAAGCGCTCCACACCATTACGCCAAGGCACCTTTGGGCATTCAGCAGATGTCTCCTGGTGCTTTTGAGTTTTTATTTTTCATTCAAGCCTTGAAAAGTTCAAATTACTGCAGCATTGAGCTGTAGGAGGAACAGGACTTGAACATGGAATGTCTGTACTGAAAGCCTGATGATTAGACCATTGCACCATCAGTCAGACATGCACTCTCAGGCAAAGTCTCCTGGTCATTTTGAAGTGATCTTTTGTTTGTTAGCCTTCAGTCAGTAAAGTTTAAATAACACAGAATCATATTAATCAGATGTTTCTTAGCGCTGTTGAGGTCTTCTTTTATATGATAGTGTAACAGCCGGGAATCGAACCCTGGTCTCCCACGTGGAAAGCCAACATCTTAACCACTACGACAATTAGAGTTTTGAGGTAATCAGGCTGAGGCTGAGGCTGAGGCTGAGGCTGTGAGCCACTGCTAGAATAGCAGTAAATGAAGCTCAATAACTAGCATTAAACTTTAGGAAGAGTGGGATTTGAAAATGAACTCTCTGTGCGGAATAACCCCTACTACACCATCACTCAGTAACATCTGCCTCTTTGTACTGTTGAAGCGATCTTTTGTATGTTAGCCTTCAGATAGTAAAGTTGAAAGAATCAAGAGTTGAACATAGAATCACGTTCATCTGAGTGTAACACCCAGGAATCGAACACAGGTCACCTGCACTGAAGGACAACATCTTAACCACTAAGCCAAAGCAACTGCCTATGGCTCAGGGGAGATATGAGACTTTTGAGGTCATCAGGCTGAGGCTGTGAGCCACTGCTATACAATAAAAAAAATCAAAAAACGATGGGCTATAACCCATGTTTTTTTTTTTTTCTTCATTTTTTTCAAATCCTCAAAAAGGATGAAAAACGGCGTTCTATAATATGCCATACGGTAGGGGCTATAGCCCATGTTCAAAAATGATGAAAAACGAGGTAAAATAAATAATTCAAAAATTCAAAAAACGATGGGCTATAACCCATGTTTTTTTTTTTTTTCATTTTTTTCAAATCCTCAAAAATTATGAAAAACGGCGTGCTATAGTATGCCGTACGGTAGGGGCTATAGCCCATGTTCAAAAATGATGAAAAACGAGGTAAAATAAATAATTCAAAAAAAAATATATAAGAACACATTAAGCTGTATTTGGGTAAAGTGGTGATAATATAAGAACACATTGAGCTGTATTTGGGTAAAGTGATGATAATATAATAACTAAAAAACATCGCATGGATGCACCTGGGACGTATCCTCAGTGATGTATCCTGAGGTCAACGGGGTTTCGGGTTTCTCAATCATACCCCTCACTCAGGCGACCCAGCCGGGAGTGATCAAGTCCTGACTTACGTCCCAGTAGCTACCCTCAATCAGTCCCACTAGGTAAAAACCAGGGGCACACAATCCGTTGGAACTACTCCAGGACTACTCTGCCAGGGCTGGGAGGTACTGGCACATGGATGGACTAGGCTCTGTGGGTTGTCTCCTGTCCGGGCCCCTCCTACGTCTCACCAGGTCCACTCCTGCTCTCACCAGGAGTAGAGCGAGGACCTGTGCGTTGCACCAGAGGCAGAGTCCCAGCAGGCCAGCACCAGACAGTTCATTCAGGAGGTGGACAATGGTTCCGCAGGGTCATGGTGCTGCGGTTCCGCTTTCTGCTTGCATGGCCCTCCCAAAGGCCTCACCGAGGGTTGTTGGGCTTCCTCCTCACGGAGGACACAGGCTGGGGCGCTAACCCATACTGCTCACCCGGGTGCCGTCTACATTCCGGCTGTCATCCGTCTCTCCGGTGGTCACCAGACTATACCTGGTTGTCACATAGTCTATTCCTATGAGTCACTATAAATAGAAGAACTATAACTAAAAAACGTATAAGAACACATTGAACTGTATTTGGGTAAAGTGATGATAATATAAGGACACATTCAAGTATCTCACAATGTATAAAGTCCCCAAACCAACTTTGATGAGTCAGTGTTGTGTTGCTCACTTCATCACAATTTTTTGCAGAATAAATATACGTGTGAGAACTTTCTCAAACTAAAAGACAGACGTTCTCATACTTTGTTCTGGGTCTAGTGAACAGATATCATAAGTAATAAATTGACTTGGCAACCTAACTGTAGGGAGTACAAACACAGTAGAGAACCTGGGGGTTATCATCTATGAAAAGGTAACACAATGAGCAGAAATTTTTAATAAACCATGTAAATACAACAAATTGAGCAGAGCACTTCAGGGACTTGAACCCCGTTCTGGTAAACCAGGAGTACCACACCAGTGCCTTAGTTTGTTTTGTTTTGCGATTTACAGGTCCATTATTTTCATCTTTTTCTCAAATCCTACAAAATCATGAAAAACTATAGTATGCCGTCCGAGACCATGGACTATCAATATGTCGTTTTTGAGTGGTGCAACCACTCCAAGGAACAGCAATTTCCGTGTTCACCTATGTGTTGTTCACCTATGTGTCCGCCTATGTGACCAGTATGACTATTAGTAGGGGAGAGCCGCCACGGTTGTACGCGTCATGGTTGTAACATCAACGTTATCTCTTGATTGGTCAACGCCATCATGACTCCATCGTCAGTATGGGTTCAGCAATGTACTCTACGTGCCCAGGAAGTTTGAAGTGTTTACCTTCATCCTACGGGGAGTTATTGGCGAAAAACTGACTTTTCTCAAAAAGCGTAAAATTTTACACCTGGAGTATATGTGGGCTACAAATTTTTTCTTTGATGTTGGTGAATAAAGGTCCACATGGATGTCTTCATGCTTATGTTCTTCATTAGTTTGCATCGTGTTTAGACGGAATGCACGTTCATTCTGGTCTGTAAGCAACGCCAAAGAACAACTTGCAAAAGTGGGCCAAAATTGAAAAACATGTTACAAATTATGTAATATTTACATATTTGACATATTGGCCAATATTATATGTTCAGTCAGCTGTCTTTCATTACAGAGTGTATTCTAAATTAGTTTAAGGTTGTATAACATTGTACAACTCAATCAATCAAACGTTTGTTTAATCAATGTATTTTCCCATCGAACTGACTCAAACGCCCAAACTGGTACACCTGGTACTATTTAATATTTCCCTTATGTTTGATACATTTTCTTATCACATCCATGGTATGAAAACAATGTTAAGGAGTTGCTTCAATGAAATATAATTGCTTTAAGCTGAAAACGATATGTTTAATGGTGTTTTTTAGAGTTGTTACATTTATCACGCATGCCGTTACAATTAATCCGATATGCGCAGCAAATGTAACACTGGAACAGCGTCCACGTTCGGTTTAATAACTCCCGAACTGTTTAATCAATTTAAAAACTTGAAGTGGCTTATGGTAGCAGACATGTGTAGGTCCGTTGCCTGAAAATATT
Source organism: Protomyctophum parallelum (assembly GCF_964188405.1). NCBI lineage: Eukaryota > Metazoa > Chordata > Actinopteri > Myctophiformes > Myctophidae > Protomyctophum > Protomyctophum parallelum. Next base: position 6,905,579 of record NC_139700.1, read on the forward strand.
ACATGTGTAGATAAACGGATCTCTGAGTAAAAAAATGAAACGTGCAAAGTGTTACAACCTTGGCGGCTCTCCCCTACCAGTAGGGGCGCTGTTGTATTTGTATTTGGGCAAGTGCAGGCTATGCCCGTTATTTAGACCGAGGGGTGTTTTTTGTGCAAAACTGATTATTGGAAAGGATTCAGAATAAAAAAAACCCTATCACATAATTATGCTAATTATGAAAATTGCCCAACATATGCAAGTTAGCATCCAAGTTTCTAAATGCTGGGGAGCCATACTCGACCTTTCTAGCATAAAACAAAACTTTTAACTCAAAATGTCCGGGTTCACAATGGGTTCTACGGGCTGGCAAGTATAAGAGAATTATCTGTCCAATCTTCAGCCGAGTGAGGTCACTTAAGGACAAAGCAGCAAGTTGAGGTGTGGGTTTCACCCTTATCTCTGGAGCTGATGGAAAAACGCTTTTACGCAGGCACAGCCGTGCGCACACACATGTGGACACACACACACACACACACACACACACACACACACACACACACACACACACACACACACACACACACACACACACACACACACACACACACACACACACACACACACACACTTGTGCAAGGACGCACTGTGAATGGCCAGTAGCCACTTTGAGTGGCAGTCAAGGCAAACGCAAACGCTCGGCACGGCAACTCGCTCGCTTTAGCTCGCTTGTCTCAAGTTTGCTTGAGACGGCGGGCCTCAGTCACGTTCAGGAACTACACTTTATCGGCCAAAAAACATGATTCTGACAAGTCCCAGAAAAGATGCGCTGTGATTGGCCAGTAGTCACTTTGAGTGGCAATGTGCTGTGCCTCGATCCACCATATTGGAAACAAAAATGGCAGCCGCCATACGGTACACATGATCTGGGACTCTTTTGCTGAGCCCTAGCCCTATAACCTCACAAAAACTATGCCTAACACTAACCCTAACCTCAGTAAAACTATATTATGCCTAAACCTAACCTAACTTAAACCTGTAAAACAAGCGCCCCCTCAGTGACCATCGACTCACGTCACAGGCTCAGCAAAAAAAAACTCTCCCCACATGCCCCAGAGCGGTGGAGACATCTACCTTTCTATGTCTATGGTGTACAAGCCCAAATTAACAGAATGCTGTTATTATACTGTATGAATTCATACGTTAATATTAGTAGTAGTGATTCTGTTTTCTTTCAAACAGGATTGGTGCTGGTCATGAGATATTTAAAATTACATTAAAGGACATCTGTCTGCGCACGCATGCACACACTCTCTTTACTTCTTGTTAGAGTCCCCCAGATTTAGACAATAAATAACACAAGCATGATTGTCAAGACCTTCATGTGTATAACTTTCTGTCATCAAAGGAATTAGTAATTACATAACGTGATTTATTCAAGAACTAGACTCGACCTATTTTTTTTTTTTATATTGAATAATATCTGTATCGTAATCAGGGGGGCAGTCAGACAGATATTTTGTGAAGCCACAAGGAAATCGGGATTTCCTGAAAGTTCATATAATGGCCTGTTGTGGTGCTGTCATTGGGCCCAAAAAAAACCCATAGCTCCATAGAAGTCCATGTATTTGGGCCCAACTTCACCTAGACTGTATTACCTTAATAAACATGGTCATGAATACTTTCTGCTTCCAGTCACTAGTTTAAAGTCACATTTCTAATGTCATAATATTCTTTTTGGAAAATGATGGTCCCATTTATAAAAACAATTACCATAAAGTCGCGCATGTTCTGAGGGGCGTGGCTACCGTTACAGTCTATGATCGGGATTCCCCACCCACTCAAGTCAAAATAAAAACCAACTAAGAAGAAGGGGGGAAGTCCCGCCTCGTTGTCTGGGCCAGCCAATGGCCAGCTGGGCCCAAACGGATCTAGAAAGATGGCGACTTTCAATTCAAGGACTGACAGGCTTCATTTTACGTTCATGTTAGACCCGGGGAACGCTTTGTCCATATTTTTTACAGTCTATGATCGTAATGAATCTCTTCATATGAAAGAAAACACCAGACTTACTGACTCACATACTTTGAGCCATTTAGTCTGATTATCTATGATATTGCATTAAAAAATGTGTCAGAAAGAATTAGATTCAGAGCCACCGCGGCCAGCTGTGGTCTGGATGTCACAGATGCCCATGTGACCGCCAGGTGACCGTCTCTCTTGGAATCACACGCACGCACGCACACACACACACACACACACACAGTCTGTCTATTGGCTCTGTACAGGGATTAATACACACACTTGCAGATAGATATACACAAAGCTTAACAGCTGTTCCTATTTGCTATCTCCTCAAGGTGAACTGATGTATTTATTCCTCTATCTAGCAAACTCATAGCCTCTCATAGCAGAGTTTGGGAGTTCAAACCTCAGACTGAGGGGGACATTCTAATCTACCAGGACGTATGTCCACTTCTAAAGATCTTGCAGAATATAATAATACAATAATTATTGTTGAATCTGAAAATGATGTCATATGGAGGACATTCTTATTCATCCCATTATTCTAGCATGGTTTTATAATTCCTATAAGAAACTTTTCAATCATATAGGCTACACGTGGATAGTAAGCACAAAATGTGGTAACATAATGGTCAATATTATTCATTCACAGAGTAGGAGTAACCTACTTCTGCCCTATAAGTCACCGTGATCACGTGTTGTGAGTTGTGACCATAGACTGTAAAAAGAATATGGATAAAGCATTCCCCGGGTCTGATATGGACGTAAAATGAAGCCAGTCAGTCCTTGAATTGTAAATCGCCATCTTTCTAGATCTGCTTGGGCCCAGCTGGCCATTGGCTGGCCCAGACAACGAGGCGGGACTTCCCCCCTTCTTCTCCGTTGGTTTTTATTTTGACTCGAGCAGGGGGTGGCTCCCAATAATAGACTGTAACGGTAGCCACGCCCCTCAGAACATACGCGACTTTATGGTAATTTTTTTAATAAATGGGACCATACTTTTCCAAAAAGAATACCGTATTATGACATGAGAAATGAGACTTTAAACTAGTGACTGGAAGCAGAAAGTATTCATGACCATGTTTATTGTTTATTAAGGTAATACAGTCTAGGTGAAGTTGGGCCCAAATACATGGACCTCTATGGAGATATGGGTTTTTTTGGGCCCAATGACAGCGCCACAACAGGCCATTATATGAACTTTCAGGAAGTTCCAATTTCCTTAGTGGCTTCACAAAATATCTGTCTGACTGCCCCCCTGGTTGTGACCCACTGGGTCACGAATTATGTCACCCGATGAAGGCCAACTGTGGCCAAAATGTTATACCATGAGATTTTTGCTTTTTTTATGTAAACGAAACTCACAGCCAGGAGCAATTATGTTTATTCTTCTGAACTGTCACCATGTGAATTTATATAAATAAATGAATGGCAGCTCTGCCTGAGTTCAGCTTATTTAGCCACAAGCCAAACACTACATGACAAAATACAAGATGCATGCATGCGAAACACAATGCTCACCTCTGCAAGCACACACATTGCATTGCATGCTGGCTCAGTGCATGTTAATGCACTCACACATACATTCATACAGCTGCACGTTGATGACATGTTAATGCTTATATACACATGCAAACACACACATCCCATGCAAACTGCATTTCCATTTCTGGTCATGTAAACCCACGCCAGATCCCAACTGTGACACTGCGCCTGCCCACAGGCGCTATGCTATGTATGCAATAAACTTGTGTTGCATAACATGACTATAAAACACACACACACACACACACACACACACACACACACACACACACAAGTCGGTGTGTCCACAGACAGTACTCATAGAGCAGGCTGAGTCAACCTGCATCCATCCTGCATTATTATTCCAGGGTGTTCCAAACAATTCCTCTATATGTTTTTCCATCTTCCATTTTTATATGTTCAAATAAATAACAACCCAAAGTAAACCATAATCACATTGACACTTTGGACAGTAGGCTACCACACTTAACTTCAAACTGTGGTTGCCTGTTGGCAGGAGCAGAGAGAGCATTCTGTCTACAGCTTTCACTCTCGGATCATGTTGAACAAAATGGCTTCAAGACTTGTTCATTACGTTACGTTCTAGGATAGGATCACAGCTGTCAACTGAGACGTGTGATGAGAGGAAAAGAGCAGAAGGAGGAGAATCTGGAAGAGAGTATGTTTACTGAATTAATTGTTTCGTTAATCAAAGAGCGGCTGAAGGGATTGAGGGGACAGCTGGCCAAATAACCAAGCCAGATTTACCTTCAAAGATGAAGGAGAAACTAGGCAACACCTGCACAGCAGATTTACCTTCAAAGATGAAGGAAAAACAAGGCATCATCTGCCACAGCTAGGTCTGAGCACAAGCAGTGAATCGGCGAGCAAGTGGATAAGCACACTGATTAATAAAACAATCACTTAAAGAGTATCTTGATTAATTGAACAACCATTCCGGTACAGTGATACAGTAAATAGCTTGTATCAATTTACTGCAGGCATCTAGACTGACACATTTACATGAGATCACTCGTCACTCGGATGATAGTCAACCTCTCTGGGACGAGAGTCTTATGAAAACTTAACATAAGGCTTTGCTTTCTCTTATCAGTTTTCTATCTTGTTTTGAACTATTAATGTGTTTTAGTATAATAATACTTAGTAGTAGTATGTTACATACAGGCATATGTTACAATGAAAGTCTATTCAGATACAGCTGGGTAAACAATAGCTTCATTTTTTTAACTGTGCTACACATAACAGTAATTTCCTCGATAGATGGTTACCCTTTAGATGTAGACTACTGATTATACTGCAGAGACACTGGCTCCGTAGATAGCGCTATACTGCATGGAGCGGAGAAGTGCAGGGTTTGAAGGGATCACCAAAGACAACATGACGCTTGATACTTCAAGCTTTGCTAATCATATCCTCTAATGGAGATATGTATGTAATACAGAGAGCCGTTCTAGCATACAACTTTGGCTGCAGTGTTGCTTTGTCAACCATGCAGTATGTTATATTATGAGAATGCTTTATTAACTGAGAGTAGCTAAAAGAAAATCTTTGAAAAGAATAATAGTAATAATCACAGGATTCATGTTACTTGGAGATAAGACACATGGAGATAGACACTGCTTTCAGTGAACTGTGTGCATCTGTGCATTAGTAAATGAGAGTCTACTTGTGCCGGTATTGGTGTTACATGTAAAGCAATTGCTTGAGCTGTTGGTAATGGATATGTAATTTCACCGTGTCATAATTAATGCAGGCGTTGCCAGAGCAAGCAGGAGACTGCAATTAAGCTCAACCAAACATGACAAGTATGTCTTCAGAGGCATAAACACACAATTACAAACAAATTCACGAACGATACACACTTTTACATGACAAGGAGGAACATGCACAACTTCCACTGTGAACTTAAGGACTCCAACGGACCCCCAGAGCTATGTTAATTATATGTTTCTTAAGTAATCAAACTTGAAGACCCAATCCCGTTTGTCTTCTAAAAACGTTTTAGGTGAGGAAGCAAGTTGCAAACAAAGATATATACAAACATAAATATTCAAATGAAACCACACTACAAACCAAATAAGTTTTACTGTTTATTTCAACAATAACTGTCGTATTTGATAATACGCTGACTGGTGTACATATGCTGCCATTGTGCTGTAGACTCTGCAAGATGTCACCTGGTAGCCCTCATAGTCAGGAAAGCTGAGCCATGATCATTCATAGCCATCCATTCTAGAAAGATCTGTCCCTAGTGCTTCTTCACGCACGCAAGCACGCACGCACGCACGCACGCACACACACACACACACACACACACACACACACACACACACACACACACACACACACACACACACACACACACCAACCATACCTTTGCGCCGTTAACTTAAATCTGAGACTATTAGGACTCTAAGAATTTATTTTTATTTTTGCAGGATGTTTAATAAACTCATCTGGCAGTATGCAAATATGCTACACAGGATATCATGGTACAGTACTTGCAGGGGTGCAACTAACTCTCCGGTGATCTTAATCTGAATAGTTTTCAGATTTAGTTCAAAGATTATGTCAATTATTTGCTACTGATGGTAATCTGCCAATGGATTACAACAAGTGGTCACCTTGCCAGCGGATCTTTCCTGTTTTTGGAGTAGCCTACCGGTGATTCGAAAATGCCTTTCTGTCTGTGTTTATGTGTAATTCCATCCAGGAACACACTTCCCACTTAAATTGCATATTAACTGAAGTAAGTACAAACTGAATAATTATTGTTAGAGCTTAATATTGTTTACCTTCAATGTTGCATGTCTGACAGCTGGAAGACAATGGGAGTTTCCAAAAGCATCTTAAAACTCCACAGGTGTTCACACTGACAGACTGATTAGCCCATTCCAAAGCTTCCTGATTTATACTTGGCTGTTTGACTCCGTCACATGGACTGAGTGTAAATCAAGCATATGAGATGACTTAGCATATTTTACAGCCTCAAACCTACAAATTATCTGCCTGCAGCTTCTTGCTTGAGCAAATATACAATAAGTGCTCTTAAGTGCAGGATTGTATTTCTACAAACTTTAACTGACTTCTTTAACACTGTTGGACATGTGAAATGATCAAATCCTTAACTGGTCAGAGGTCAAAAACACGGAAAGGACTTTCAGTTAAATGTTTATAGGCCTGGCTGTTACAGTACAACACTTTGAAGGCACAGTCAGATTTTGATCTTGTTATGTTAAGTGTGTTTGAGATGTTGAAGTCAGTTAATAGAAAAATATGTAGGGCCTATATGTTTTGTAATAAGACATTATTGGAATGTAGCCATATGAACTATGTAATCTAATGGGTTTATGTAACTAATTGGGTCACTTCTATCCATTTTAACCGATTTTTTAACCGACTCTGATTCAAATAATAATCCATTACTTCAATGTGCTATTGGGGGGGGGGGGGGGTCAAAATTGAGTCTAACTAAATGCGATTGAGGGAAACACATCTTCCCACATCTTCACAGAGACCTACAGCAACTCCACAGCTGAATTTAAATGAGTGCAAAACAAGCTAATGGCAATCCTTCATGACACAGGCACAGATCCCATGTGTTTATTTCATTCCACACAGGAAGCTATTGGAAATGTTTTTATTTTCTCCTCCTGATCAGATCTGTACCTCTCCAGAAGCTCAAAATCAGGTGTTGGTGCCTGCATGTAACAAGACTGTGAGTGACACTCGACAAAGATGGGATGAAAATACAGTGCTTTGATGTCTCTCGATTTCTAGATGCAATAAATAATGTCCTTTTGTGTTTGAGACAGATATGAAGCATTTATAATGATGACATAATAAGTGTTCTGTCAATCCTGCTTAACATGCGAGATTGGAGTCGGTTGCACTATTCCAGTATATGTACTGTACTGTATGTATTCAGTTTTCATTATTCTGACTACAACTCAACAACCAAAAATGACTGACTCACTAGAATACTGAATGTTAGATGGTAACAGGAAGGTAGCTAAGGAATACCGATCTTTCAATCTGATAGTCACAAGTCTCACCAGACTGGGGTGAATTTGGCGAACCAATCAAACTGCTAATAAATTCCGATTTAATGGTTTAAATAGTCATAGTTAGGCTATATGTGTATAAGTGACTTGCTATGTAGGGATTGTTAGCTGAAGGATGATAGTGACATTTTAGAAAGCTAATGAATTAAAGGCTTCTCTGCTTTTTATTGCTGACTAGTCTACATTTCAGACTAAATTATTTGTTAACATTTTCATTCTCCATACTATGCTGCATCATCATGAGTGACTTATAATCCCCAGGACTATTCCTTATACTATTGGCGCTCTGTGCGTTCGTTATTGCCTTATTTATTATTGTTTATTGCTATAATCAGTGTCCATGCTTAGCCTACAGTATATTGCCGACCTTGATTTCACTGCCCCTGAGTTTGTGGCTTTGCTTTGCATAAAAATGTCTGTTATAATTCCAGTTATTGTCAACTGCGTTATACCAACGACTCGCAAACAGGCGGGTTGTCAGAGTCTTGGCTGTGCATGGAGCTCAGGCCCGTGTCCGAGTCCTCGTCATTTGTGTTGCAGGTCTTTGACAGACCTCTGGCCTGCTCCACCCAGCAGCCGCCGTTCCTCTCCACAGAAACGGACTCGGCCTCAGCAGCAGCCACCATGCCGGAGGCTCCCTTCACCTCGGCAGGTAGTAATGTACTGTTCACCTGTTCTATCTCCATCGTTTCAACTTTCGCCAATAAATCCAACAGTTCTGTTTCCTTGGTCTCCCAGAGTGCCAGACTCAGGTCCAAGTCCCCCCTCATCGCCTCTAGATCTGTGTTCAGCCGCAGGCCGATGTACAAACTAGTGTCCAGCTGAGTCCTGATCCTCTGCTCGTCCAGTGTCTGCTCGTTCTCCGACGGAGCCTCCACCACGTCTGGCGCGGCGCTGTGACCGTGAGGCGGAGGGCCGGCGGCCACGGACTCGGCCAGGCTGTCCGTGTCCTTCCCCACGGACAGGTCCTCGCGCCGCCGCTTCATCCACCGCTGGTTGAGCTCCTCCTGGATCTCGCCGGTGATGCTGTCCACGAGCGCCTCGCGCTCCGACAGCTCCTCCTGCAGCCGCACCACCTCCTCGCAGCGCTGCGCGTACTCCTCGAACTGTGCGAGGGACTCGCCCGTGGCGCCCTGGTGCTCCGCCTTGCGCTTACAGTCCGAAGAAGAGGCTTGAGCGTCCGCTGCGGAGGAGGAGGAGGAGTCCACCATGTACGTGTCCTGCACGTAGTTGACGCCGTGTCTCTTGATCCGGTCAAAGTGCACCTTGGCCTCGCAGCGCTCAATCTCCCTGTCGAGCTCCTTGATGCGCTGGACCTGCTGGCGGATGGTGTGGTCCTGGGAGATCACCAGGTGCACCAGCGTCTCCATCTTCTCCACGGAGAACTTGTCCCTGGAGACGACGGCCTCCTCCCTCTTCCTGTTCATCTTGTCCAGTTTCCTGAGGGGAGGCCTGTCACAGTTATTACGTGATCGACGTCTAATCGCAATGATTTTGATATAAATCACAATTATTCTTTTCTGAATCGTGTTGAAAAATGTTCATAGATTAAAAAACAGCTGCAATTTGGTAGATCAGTTATTTAAGGCTTAAATAGCCTTAAAACATTTTAAGCTATTTTTGGATAAATACCTTAAATATACAAGAAAAGTATAGATAGGCCTAGCCTACTGAATATGCCTATTATGCTAAGCCTACTTACTTTTTAAAGTGTAATAATAATGAATAGGCTAGTTTCTTTGTATATTTCAGGTATTTATCAACATAACATAACGTTACAATGTTCAATGCCACAAAACACAATTAAATCGTTAATCGCAATTATGTGTGCGACAATGAATTGTCAACTTTAATCGTGACAGCACTGAATAGGCTATTGAAGGATATTCCGGGTTATAAATCCTCTTAAGCAAAAAAATATTGAACTGTCATTTAGGCTACTGTGATTTGTTTTCTACAAACTGACGATAACAAAGTATTCAATCAAATCAATCAGACAATACCTGAAGGCCTTCCTGACGACGCGCTTCTGCTTCTCCTGCGTGAGGTTGCTGACCCCCGCGGCGGCGGCGGCGGCGGCACTGGCGCTCCAGCAGGCTCTTGCGCTCCCCTTGAGCACACCTCCTCCCGGGACGCCGCCGCCCGGCGCGGGGCAGCTCACTACGCCGCTGTCCTTGCTCTGGACCACCCGCGCCTCGGCGCTCCGCGGCCCGTTGTTCGGCAGCGACGCGTCGGTCTTCACGAGGACGAAGCGCACGTTCTCCTGCTCGTCGCCCCACGCGCCCCACAGGCGCAGGATCTTGGTCTTGTTGGGCAGCGTCCTCTCGAAGCCCCGCCACTTCTCCACGACGCAGTAGGACTGCGGCGAGCCGGACAGCATCGCCGCCGAGGCGCCCTGCTGCAGGTTCTGGTCCTCCAGCAGGACTTTGACCACGTCGGCGCAGGTGGTCCGCTTGGACAGGCCGGAGACGAGCTTCTCCTCCCGGCAGACCCATACCGAGATCTTCCCCTCCTCCAACTCCATCCTTCCTCCTCCCCGACTGAAGGCTATTTTAGTCAAATAATCCTCTCGTCTTGTAGATTGATTGCAGCCGTGGGCACATAAGGAAAAGTGTGAATGGATCACTCCACACACGGCTTTAAAAGCCCAAACAGAAACTTATTTTGTCCGCGTAACGTAGCGGTAGCGCAGTCTAGCCTAGTCCGGATTGGCGTTAGTATGGGATGTCAAATATATCGGTACAAAAAAAATCATTTATCCATCCAGCGTTATTCCCAGCGGTAGTAGTAGGTGTCTAAACAGACCAACTATTCTTTCCGGGACCTCAATCATCATGGCTCTTTCTCTCGTTGATTTCCTTTTCGCCCTGAAGAGGAGAGAGAAGGCGCGACCTTCCCCCTCGGCAGGCGCACACTAGTGTGTGATACAACAAACTACAAGGTGCTATCCCTAAACCACGGGACGGGACACGCCTCCCCCCCCCCCCCCCCCCACACACACACACACACACACACACACACACACACACACACACACACACACACACTCTCACTCTCTCTCTCTCTCTCTCTCGTCGTGGTACTTAAAGGTTAGGTCAGGACCTATAACATAAAATTCAACTTTTTCAATTTCTATTGTGTTTTTGGTGCTCCCATATGTGTTTTCTATCCCCACAAATAACCAATTTGAACAATCAGGCTTTCATATCATATTGGTGTTTTAATGGAAATTGCTCTCAGGAACAGCTCGACTGATTTTGGCCTCATCGTGATGTCACCAATGTCACCCTACTTTGTATAATTCCTCCTCTTCTTCAGTCTTCAGTTCCAAATTTGCATTTCCACTTTGTTTACAATGTCCACCATTGTTGATTTTCCAAGCTGGCATGGAATGGAAACAAGCCTGGTTTTATCTAGCATGAATATTATAATGACTCAAATATTAAATAATCTGCATATCAGCACCCTCTCCACCTCAGGACAGTGTGGTACTGCAGCTAAAACTGCGTTCAAAGTCCAGAAATAATTGACAAGGCCTGGTTATATCAGAGTGGTGATTGAGGCTCAAACCATTAGAAATAACTTTGAGGGACAATATGATTATTAAATATTAAAAGCAGTTTTAAAATGCATGTTATTTGCGCTTTAAAGTAACAAAAGTAAAAGTATCCTATTAATTTTAGCAGAATGTCCAATTTCAAGTTTTCAATTTCAAATCTATAAACATCTTTTGAAAATAGCAGATCTACAAGCCCACAATGCATAGATCTTCAAATTGTTGTGGGCTGAAGTGGTTAATTAATGTATGTATGTAATAATCACAATCTACAAAGTAACTATAGTGACTAAGGTTTTCGACTTTTGACCCAGAGAGACCAATAGCTAGGCACTGCAGGACAGAACATGAAAGATTGGTGGTGGTGATGTGGTTGACTGTTAGAGATTTTATGTCAGGGGTTTTGTGCTGATAGTCACAGTGCATTTATTGTAGCATCTGTGGTGCATGGGAGCATCCTGATCTCACCTCATAGCCTTGTATCATTCATTGAGGTTCCATTAAATTATGACCTATAAAAAGGTGTTTGTAACACGGTTTGTACTAAAGCTCTTTAAATCAGACCTATTTATTGTATTTCTAATGATATATGTCAGGCTCCCATATTTATGCTGTATAGTAGTAGGCTACTACTGTACTACAGTCAAGGTGATGTATGACAAACTAAGAGCTACATTCACGTCAAGTATGAAGTAAATTGTTTATGATTTATGATATACTGTACCGAAACCAAGATACTGTGCAGTCAGTGTGTGCACAGCTCAAAAATGTTACCCCTGTGTACACCGATGCGTTGTCGTTACTCATAAATCTAATCCCCGGCACTGTGCTGAATGTTTGGGGATAATAAAGCTTAGCTGAACTGACCATCAACATAAGAAAATCCTCACATCATTGGACTATTATTATAATGCAATGGACGTTTCCCAGTGGTCTGTATTAGTGACATAATCAGCCCTTTCAGCCCTGGCTGTCACACATCAAATAATAAGAGTATTATGTAGGCTATAGTTGATGTGTGTATGCCATAAGCGTGGGGGTGAAAGGGCATTTTAGTGCTCTTCTTCGTGTGTGTGTGTGTGTGTGTGTGTATTATATTGCATTTAGGCCTGCCCTGATCCATTTCACTTTAGCCTTTGGTCAATGCCATCAGGTCAAATTTGTTGATAAGAGGGCAGGCTGCACGCACACACAGACACACACGCACACCGGTTTTATGCATAATTCACACATTGCATTCCAGACACACATATGCATATCCATCCATATTATTTACATTCACGCATATGCACACAGACACATAAACGTATTCTACAAACATGCATACACACAAAAGATAAAGAAATTTCCAGTTAGCCTGGTATCTCCGCGTTCAGCTGCAGCAGAAAATACAATTGTCTTCCTATTTCATCAAATCTGTCCGGTCTAGGGCTTAGTGCTTTTGGCATTATGATACATCTGGCAGGGCATTGAGCCCATGTCCCTTGTCTAGCCTAGTCTACTAGAAATAGGCTAGAAAGAAGTGAATCTGTCAGAAGTCAGTATAATTAAAGCTCCAGGATACTGGGAAAAAATGAAAGTTAAGTTGACATGACTGCTGTGTCCCTGGAGGTCATGACAGCTTTGAATTCAGTTCTTACGACCATGTTGCCCTCTGGTGTTCATAATGTATAATACACCATGCTGCAACAATGCCCCAGATTCAGAACATACTGTATCTGAACATGCTTTAGTTTTAGTTCATAATAATAAAATGGTAAATGGTGCATTTATATAGCGCTTTTATCCAAAGCACTTTACGTAGATTGTGCATTACATTCACCAATTCACACACAAATTCATACACGGATGGCGGTGGAAACCATGCAAGGTAAGGCACTTGCTCAAGGATACGACAGTGGCATCAACTCCGGGGGTGCACAGGAGCAGAAGAACCCACTGGCAAAATAATAACACAACACAACGGCTCTTTTAAGAGCTAATAGCAGCCAGCCGCAGTGCTAATATGCGTGGCTGCACCCACTGCCGTTATAGGAACCTTCCGCCACTGCTTCGACAGATCGACACTAACTCTAACGCCGCTCTACCGGCCACTCTACCACTGAGCCACTGCTGCCCCAAAATAATCATTAATCGTATAAAAAAAGAATCGAGTACTAATGAGTTTTCACTCACATGGATGACTGTGGACAAAGACATGAAAAGGACAAGTTAGAACAGAACATTTATTTAAACTGAATAGCATATGCGTACAAAGTTTCTACAAAGCTATAAAATACCTAACATACTTTTAGCCATGAGGGGAAAAACTTACAAAGCAAAAGATCAGACCCTGTGCAGTACCAACAGACACACATAGCCAAGTTTCGTATTTTCCTAAATTCTCTTCACAAAATAGGATAAACATTAGAATATCAAAGATATACAGAACATCTGTACCAAACATTATTGTCACCTTTATACAAAGCACCTTATCAAAAATCCCTTGTGAACTGACAGATATTCTGTGAATGCACTAGAGCAAAAATATTCAAGGCCATTTTGGAACTGATTACAGACAACATTTATATAATGTGCCACAAGTGTTGTTTTGGGGAAGGAAAAAAAGGACACATTTACGCCCAACTCGCATGTACAAGACGATAACAAATAACTCAGAAAACTAGAGCGGATTCATGACGAACTCACATAAACATACCACTGAATCCCCTTCAACAACTTTAGACATTGTGTGCACATTACTTCACGTCGGTAAACGTTTTGTGTAATGAGAACACTCTACTTCATAAACAAGAGCATATTGTCCAATAGATTAGCCTATAATGGGTATGATCTCTATATAAATTACCAATAGAACGCTATAATAAATCTTTGTTAAGTCTTGGAGACAGAGCTATACATTGCATGGATATCTCAGTATCAGGTGACATTCCTACACAGGCCACAGGTACTTTTCAGTCATTGTGAGGATGTCACGCACCAGGTGATTTACACAGACATCACACATAATAGTTATGTCAACCTTGTGTGTAAATCAGCCAGCATTACAGCATTACACTGAGTAAGCATGTTCGTTTTTGGACCACCATATATTGGAAAATGCAGCCAATACCAGATTTAATTAATGGCTTTTCCACAGACACACTTTCTTGAAGAAAATTTAAATTAAATAAGAAAACATGTCTAAGATGCTTTGGAATGACATGAATGGCTATGAATTTAATTTAGGAAATGTTTTTGGAAATATGTAAAATAGCTAGGAATTTCAGGATTTGGATAATCACCCCTTCAATTTAGTTAAAATTGATGTAGAACGCACACTACCAAATTATTAAATACATTCTCCCAAACATCTCAGACTCAATTTACTAGCATCATAATTTATATTAAGAAAAAATATATATCTCAATTTATAATTTTGAGGTTTGTTATCACCTTAGAAAGCTTCAAGATAACCAACCAAAGGCACTTAATGCTAGTGCATGGCGTGGACCTACAACCAAACAACACCTGATAATCCTTATTTACTAACAGTTTTTAACAGAGTATTTTTTGGCTTTTGAAAAGCAGGACAAATGTAGTAATGACATTTGTTTTTATTCAGATATCTGTGCTTAATCACTAATAATTAAGCAAACCATTTTAATGTCGAGATAAATAGTGAGTCTGGGTTTAATAATATCTAAAGCACAACATGTATAGATTCTGAAGTTTGTGAGATACAGTAACAGGGAAATGACATAGTTTGTAGACATAGACACAATCGCATCGCATCCCAAATATTCATAATCGTTTAAAGGCACTGCCATCGATAAAATGGCATTTCAGGCTACATTATAGACACAAGGATGTTCAAGTGAACTAGTAGAATCAGTTGGAGAATGTATTCAGGCAGATGATCGAGGTTGAATGACATTACTCTTCAAAGACCTAGTACGAAGGGTAATTCAGTTCAGTCTAAGGAATTCTGACTGCCTCGAGTTTAACCCGAAAGCATTACATTTGTGTAATTTGACCTTACAGTGTGTATACTACAGATGACAACATGTATTATTTTAAAAATTCATCACAGTGCTTTCCATTAGTATGTCTGTGTATGATATGATGTATTTTAATTGATTTCTTAATGTTTATTAACATTTCTGCTTTGAGACAACAGAAATGAGGATTTATCCGTTGCCTACAAATGTACCTGAAACAATCTTTATTATATATTATTTTCTTAACATTGTGTTTAGATTTAGGGCTCCATCTTGCGCCACCCTTATCCCTTATCCCTAAACGTATTTGCCATTTTTTATTATTTTGAAAAACATTTTAAAATAGTTCAACTAGCCGATCTACATGGAGACATTGTGAGCTTGTAGATCGGCTATTTGAACTATTTTAAAAGGTTTTTTTTTAAATAGTAAAAAATAGCAAAATTAGTTTAGGGATAAGGGTTAAGGGGTGGAGCAAGATATAGCCCATAGTGTCCCTGGCATGAGAATATATGCACTACTATTAAGAGTGGGCGATATGGTGATAAATATCGTCGAGACGATACAATGTCTGCACGATATGCGCTTTCAGAGATATCGTATCGTGATACAATGAATGCACAATGCACATTCTATGATTTCCAGTTCCATCTATACCTTCATTTATACTTCTGTAGAATGACGGTTTCGTTCGCCAAAAATAATACATATTTTGGTCTAAACGGTCTGTTACTGCTTTTTACTTTGTAGGTGGTTGTACTGTTAAGTAACTTGGAAAATAACCATAAAAACCAACATGAAAAATAATTCTGATAATATCATGATACTGCTTGAAAAATAACCGTGATATTATATTTTTCCATATCGCCCACCCCTAACTATCTATATCAATCAATAGCAATATTCATCCTCATTATAGTTTTTAAGATAAAAAGAACAAACATTACAAAAAGGTAAAAATTACATTTGTTGTCTTTGGATAAACCTCTCTTTGTGTGAGTGCAGCCCACACAATATGAGTATGCAATCGCTATCTGTTCAAAAAACAGCTTAATATTGTAGCTCTCATTGTTATTTATGGCCATTGGTAATCACCACAAACAAACAACACAGTGTTGTTTACTTCCTCCTACAACCAACAACCACTCCAAATCAACAATTGCATTGGTAGTATACAGGGTCTGACCATCAGTGTCTTTCAACATCATTGCAGATAAACGTTCGCAGCACAGGGGAAATACTGTGATCTTTTTCTGTCTTCTCATTCTTCGGCCCAAAAACTGGGTTGAGTTTCCTCCAAAGCACACAACAGTAATATCTTAAGTTCGTTTTAATCTAACATAATCATCAGAACAGAAGAAAGACAATGAAATAAGAAACCAGTGAGCCGTGAGTCTGATAGAGAAGGACCCCACAGAAAAAAATAAACAACTTCCTCCATTAAAGCAACGGTGTAATCGTATAATATTAGTGCTAAGATGCTTTTGGGAAATCCAGCCCAGAGTTTGATGTGCAGTGTGTTTATTTTCATGGCTGCATTGTCACCGTCACATGCAACTGATTTCATCAACTGGTTATGGAGTTTAGAGAAATACTTACACTGTATCAAACAGTTTCAGAGTACTGTGCTCATGTTGAGGAAGGCCATGCATGCAGTAAATTATGGTATCTTTGTTGTTAAAATTAAAAAAGGATCCCACGATTGTTGCTGTAAAATAGCAGCAGTGAAAATGCAGCCATTGTTTTATTTCTCCCCAGTAAGTCTTTTAAATCTTTTTGGCTCTAAGACACACTTGCAGAATTTTGTATGAGGGATATTTCATCAAACACACTGAATATTTTATATTACTGAACTAACAAAAGCCTTGTGTGTGTGTGTGTGTGTGTGTGGGTGTGTGTGGGTCTGTATGCTATTCCTTGACAAGCCTGTAGATGTGGTGCTGTGCTCCATGTTCATTGTTGGAAACCTCAAACACGCACGCCATACACAGCAGGGTCTCCTGAGTTTCTCTGTTGCTCACCACCTGAAGAGAAGCATGCACATACCAGTAAACACATATGTACAAACACATTCATGTACGTACACACACACACACACACACACACACACACACACACACACACACACACACACACACACACACACACACACACACACACACACACACACACACACACACACACACACACACACACACACACACACACACACACACACACACACACGCCATAGTGTTCCTCTTACCAGCAGTATAGTGAAATTCTCCAGCACACTGTTCATCATGTACTTCTCAGGCAGATGTTTGAGTTTATGGATAAAGTTGATCATGTATTCACACATAGGAGAACGACTGATCCTGTAGACGAAACGGCCGTTCTCAAACCTTGCATACTCCGTCTGAGCAAGACAGAGGAGAGGAAAGAAAGAAACATTCAAGTCATACTGCATCAATCAAAGGTGTTTTTAGATCACAATGATAACACTATTAGACCAATGAAAAGGTAGAATTTAAGTAAAGCTATGCACTATGCAGTCTTTTCTGTACGTCGTATCGGGCGCCTTGAACTCGACCAATCACATTAAAAAATGCTTCTCTCTCGTCGTCTCACAGAGACACTCTACTGCATGCCCTCCTCACCTCCACCTGTGTGTGTGTGTGTGTGTGTGTTTTATTGAAGTGTCCTCACCTCCACCTTCTCGACGACCTGCTTCCCGAAGGAGCACACCTTGGTGGAGCAGGTGATGGTCATGTTCTCAGAGCTCTCGTATTGGCTCGTCACGCCGTAGAAGGCCGCGGGGTCCTCCTGCACGCTGGAGTTTAGGTCCGCCTGGCAAGCAAGCGACACATTCATCATTAGCGACACTGTGTGACAACGATGATGAACTTTATTTCTGTCACGATAGGCCCATATACAAAACAATAAACAAGACAGACGATAAAAACACAGAGATAGCCTATGTAACAGACAATTTTCACTCCCCAAGGCCCAGAAAGTTTTAAAAACAAACATTGCCTCCAGTGTTTCCAGAAGCAAGAGGAAAACCTTGTATCACTCTGTGTGATCCCTGTTAAGGCCATACTTAATACATTCTTTGACTCCTTCAGTCTACACATGAATCTAAACATAGAATTCATCAATACAGCATACACATTACTAGTCACAAACATTTCACCTTCACTGTTCCATCTTGGGAGTTACAGATTTTTTTTTTTTTTTAATAAGTTTTTTCATTTTTGCACTGATATGGCACCTCAAGTGAGCTGTATATAGCTCACAGAGTGCAATATACAAATAATACACTACAAATAATTGTAGTGTACATGAGATGCAGCACTGCCTGATTTCTCCAAGTATGTCTTGTGACTACACTGCCCTCTGCTGACAGCAAAATGTCACAGACAGGCAACACATTAGTGGGTGATATATGACTTGTTGTAATAATGCACTTTGAACATTTTGATCACGGCCATTAAATAAAATGTCTGGTTTAGGTTGAAATAGATCTCCTAAAATACACTGCAATATTGGATGTCAGAGGCAATAGACGATATTTGAAGTTTATTATGCCTACCATACAGGGGCTGACATTAAGGTCTCAGAGGCACTTGCCTGTTGGGCAAGCAGGTACAGCTCATTCTAGCTCGTTCTAATGGCCCAAAGGTCATGCCCACTTGCCCGAAAAGGAAAGCGTCCATTATAAAATGATAGGTAAAATCTGAATTACCGTTCAATTGAACATGTCTTTTTTTACTTTCTGGGGCTGTCCGATAACAAATTACATAAAATCAGTGCTATTATTATTATTATTTTACATTCCACAGACTAGAAGACAGAGTGCTCTGGCCATGTTCAGGTGTTTAGACAGAAATATTGTGTTTATAGACAGTTCCCCCTCTCAAAACAAGCACTTGCCCAGTCGGGTAACCTGAAGGCAAACTCCACCTGATTGTATTTTTATTCTTTTATTATTATGCTTGACATTTGTAAAAAAAAAGAAAAGAAAAGAAAAAAGAATTGCTCTTCTTTATTCTTCTTATTTTGTATATATTGAGGTGTATTGTAATATTAGATGAATTGTCCATAATATTAGATCCATCGTCTTTCCTTTTTTAATCTGTAAAGTAAACTGAAGATGTGTATTAACTGCTGTATAGGCCTATAGACAATCAAATGAGCTCACCGGACTGAGACAAAAATTCAGCCCGGACATTTTCGTGGAATTTGGCCCAGACTGGCCCACCACAACCAGCGCGCAGATACTCTACTGACTTTTCGGGTGGAGGCCCATACAAATACTTAAATGATACACAACCAACAGACAACTACTTTAACCTTTGGCCCAGACCGGCCCACCAGAGGGTCGGCCCAACCGGGCATATGTCTGGTACGTCCTGTGGCCAGTCCACCCCTGAGCTCACCTGCTGGGTCTCATCCCTATCAACGAGGGCGATTGTGATTGGATGCTTTGGATCTATGTATATGTAAGCTGTGTGGCTACCTACTGTTCAGCAGATGCCTGAAGAAGGTCATATTGCAAGTGCAGACGGTGCGCGGGTCTTTGTGCACTTTATGTGATTTATTTTTGAATACTTTGAGCCCTGCCTACGCACCCGTCTCCGAGTCTATCAGGTGTGCATGAGATTGTGTTGCCTAAACTCCACCTGCCCGAAAGCTGTATTTACCTGCTAGGGGCAGTTGGGCAACCCTTAGTGTCAATGCCTGCCATACATAATGACAAATAGAAATACTGTTATTAAGATCAAGTCTCGCATCTAGACAATTTGACACAGACATACATGGGTATGCAAGGGTCACTGTTTGCAAGATTTCAACATGGCTGTCCAAAATCCCAAACATACTACCTACTAATCCATATGCTATTTTTCAACACACGTTTGAGTTTCAATTAATTTCAGACATACAACAATCATCAAACCACGCAGAAAGTTAGGAAAGTGCCCCATCTTGTGATAAAGCAGAGGTACTGCACACAATAAAGAGAGTCCATTGGTTGTTGACACGGTTCATGCCATTGAAATTCTTATTGAACATTTTTTATTTGATGATCGGACTCAAACTACCACCTAACGGCAAACGATCGAGATGACAGGAGCACAATACGACTCAAGCAAAACTGCTTGTGATTGTGTGCTTCACACATAAAGCAACACTTGTCTTGCCCGCTAGGTGGTAGCATAAGCACACCGAACCTGTGCCAGCCGTTCACTCTCAGTCTACGAGCCTCGGTTTCATTTCCGGGTTATCAGTGAGGTGGGGGCTATTGTTCTGAGCACAGTAATCGTTTATGAGCATTAGCTCATACCCCTTACCTCTCGTTAGAAAAGGTTACATGTCCGGAGCGATGTGAGACAAAGTCACAAATGAAATACGATCATCGGGATGAGGGACGGCTCACATTGGACAGTGCTCGAGGCTTTAGAGATACAGGGCTTTGAAAATCATGTTATAATGGGAGGCTCAATGGAGCTGGATGGAAAAAACCCATAGCTGGTGGGGACGGAGGCGTTGCATAGCAACTGGAGCAATGCTAAAAGGTAAATTGACGGTTGTCTACGAACATTTGGGGGTCCGAATATGTTCACAGATGGCGCAAAAATAATTAAGGTCGTTTGGTGTAAGGCCGACACTAGTAAGACTGTATGAGAAAGTAGAAAGTTTGAAACGCTGAGGAAGGCCTGCGTGCCGAAACGCGTTTGTTTCTCTAGGTGGACTGCTGCTGCATGTGGTTTCAAGAAATAAAGAAACTCAAACTTTATTAAGAGAGTGCGGATATTTCCCTGTTTCCAAAGTAGTCAAACAATCACTGATGTAAAGAGTATGAAAATAATCAATCAGTTTTCACACCATCTTCACAGTTGAAGAAGAAACGCCAATAAACCGACAAGGCAATTTGTCCAAGTCCTCAAACATGAATGTTTCCTAATGAAAGAAACGAAGAGGTTTCTTTAGAAACCAAGGTTTTGTAAGTAGAGTGAGCGAAATACTTCACTCTATGGGATGTTTCCCTTTGCGGAGCAAAAGGGCAGAAACTTCAGTCATGAACTCCCACAGAGCTTATGCTCCTCAAATATGCTCTGTGGGTTTAAGAGCGATGACGTAGATGCCCTGCTTCTCGAAGCATCTAGGCTGCGTCTACGTCACAGCGCGCTCATTCGAACACTTTTCCTTCTGCCGGGCCAAGACAGAAGGGTGTTTCGAGTGAAGTATTTCGCTCACTCTACTTACAAAACCTTGGTTTCTAAAGAAACCTCTTCGTTTTGTTAAGTATTCGTTCACGAAATACTTCACTCTATGGGACCTTATGAACTCCCGTGTCTTGAAATAGTCAAGTGTGTTCAGGGCTATATAAAGTAACCTAATGAGGGCTGGGCAACCTCTGGTTGATAGCCCGGTCCCGGTGGAGAATGGTAGTAGCCTCGGGCTGATATACATTCTCAGTGTAGATGCTTCATGTAGGCCTGGTATATCCAGGGCATCTAGACTTATGTGATTACACATGGTTTAATGGCCTAACAGGTCCATTATGGTGCGGCAGCCCCCAACACTGCGTGCGCCACAGAGGGCGCTGCCACGTCTAGGTTATAGTATGTGGCAAATGTTGAGGGAGAGGACCAGCTCGCTGCGGTACAGACCTCTTGGATTGGGACACCCTTACAGAGTGCCCAGGATGCTGCCATGCCTCTTGTGGAGTGAGCCCTCAGCGCCTGTGGGGGCTCCACTCCCTGACTAGTATAAGCCAGGCGGATGGTCTGCACTATCCAATTGGAGATGCTGACCGTTGTGACAGGCTTTCCTTTGGTCCTGGTACCCCAGGATACGAATAGTTGATTCCCTATCCTGAAGGGGGCCGTCCTGTCCACGTATGCTCGTAAAGCTCTCACTGGACAGAGACAGTTTAACCTCCTGTCTTCATTAGAAGCAAAAGGAGGGGGGTGGAAAGCCTGTAGGTCCACTGGAACGCACACGGAGAGAGCGTTCTTGGGGATGAAGGCTGGGTTGGGCTTGATAGTGACCTTGGTTGACCTGTCATCGAACCTCATGCACTCTGGCGAGGTCGAGAGGGCGTGTAGGTCGCTGACCCTTTTAGCAGTTGTCAAGGCAACTAGGAGGGCTACCTTCAGTGTCAGGTTCTTCAAACTAACTGTCGTCAGTGGTTCGAAGGGATCCTTGGTTAAGGCCTCCAGGACTAGGGTTAGATCCCAGGAGGGGACCAGGGATCTGTTGATCCTGTGTTCCCTTCGTACGCCCTTAACGAACTGCCTAACTAGGGGGTGTTTCCATACCGTCTCGTTTTCAAACCCCACATGGCAGACTGAGATTGCTGCCAAGTTGTTTTTGACCGAGGAGAGACCTAGTCCCCTGTCTAGGAACTCTTGTAGGAAAGTCAAAATGTCCACTACTGACGCTCGGTAGGGGACCACTTGAGTAGGCCGTGTTGAGCACCACTGCTCAAAGACGTGCCATGCCGTATCATAGCGGGCCCTTGTTGATGGAGCCCTTGCCCTCTGAATTGTGGCTATGACATTCGGAGGGAGGCCTACGTCGGACAACATCACCCTCTCACGGGCCAAACCCATAGGTCTAGGTCCTGGGGGCGAGGGTGAAAAATCTCCCGACCTGCTTGAGTGAGGAGATCCACTCGTAGAGGGAGTTGCCAAGGTTGGTCGTAGAGGAGGTGAGTTATCTCCGACCTCCAGACCCCCCAGGCTGGGGCTACTAGTAGCATTGTCAGACCCTGAGTCCTCACTCTGTCCAGAGTGGGGGGAATGAGGGTCAGTGGGGGAAATGCGTAGAGTAGGCCTTTGGGCCATCGGTGTGACAGGGCGTCTAGTCCCAGCGTCGATGGCCCCTCTATCGAGAAGAAGAGGGGGCACGTCGTGTTCCCTTCTGTGGCGAATAGGTCCACTTCGGGTGTCCCGTACTTGCTCCAGATCTGTGTGACCACCTGTGGGTGTAGAGACCAGTCTGAGTAGCGGAGAGGTCCTCTGGACAGCAGGTCTGCTCCTGTGTTCAGAATACCGGGGACGTGACATGCTGTGATGGACAGAAGCCGAGAGTCGCTCCATAGAATGAGCTCTCGAGCTAACTGATGAAGACGGGGGGACCTGAGACCGCCTTGTTTGTTTATGTAACACATCGTCGTTGTGTTGTCTGTTCTCACCAGCACGTGACAACCCTGTATGAGCGGTTCGAATTGCCTCAGAGCGAGGAAAACCGCCATCAGTTCCAAATAGTTGATGTGGGAGGAGCGTAGGTGCTCTGACCACACCCCCCTGGTTGTGGCACCCTCCAGCGTGGCTCCCCAGCCTGTCATGCTTGCGTCTGTGGTGACCACTTTCCTGATCAGAGGTCTCCCCATGGGGACTCCTTCTGAAAGGATCCGTCTGTTTATCCACCATTGTAGGGCTAGTATGCAGTGTGACGTCACTTCTACCCGTTGGTGGCGACGGTACATAGGTACACGCAGAGAGTTCATCCATAGCTGGAATGGTCTCATGTGTAGCCTGGCCAGGCGGATTAAATGGATTGAGGAAGCCATTAGCCCCGCCATCCTGAGACATATGTGGAAAGGAATCGAGCGTCCTTTCTTGAAAGACGTTGCCGATTGTATCATCGCGTCTAATCTCTCTCGACTCAGGCGAGCTCTGTAAGAGACTGAGTCTAGCGTTATACCGATGAAGTCTATTGACTGTGTCGGCGTTAACATGCTCTTCTCGTAATTGATTTGAAATCCGAGAGAGCGGAGGTGGCTGAGCACTGTGTGTGTGTGTGACAGCGCCTCTTGTTGAGAGTCTGCGGATAGGATCCAATCGTCTATGTAGGTTGCTAGACGAAGACCCTGTTGTCGCAGTGGGGCTATCGCCGCTGCTGTACATTTCACAAAGACTCTCGGACTCAGGGACATTCCGAAGGGAAGTACCGTGTATTCGTATACTTTCCCCTCGAACCCGAAGCGCAGAAATTTTCTGTGCGGTGGGTATATTGGAACGTGAAAGTATGCGTCCTGTAAGTCTATTGACGTGAACCAGTCCCCTCTGCGGATTGATCGCAGTAGGACTGGTGGCGTCAACATTTTGAAGCGGAAGGTTTTCAGATAGCGGTTGAGAGCTCTGAGATCCAATATGGGTCGGAGCCCCCCCCCCTTCTTTTTCACCAGGAAGTAACGGGAGTAAAACCCGTTCATTGCCTGGTTGTGAGAAACCTCCGTGATGGCACCTTTTTGCAGGAGGGATCTGATTTCCTCTTGTAAAATGCCTGCTTCCTGTCCCCTCGCTTGAGAGAATAAGATCCTCTCGAAGGTGGGCGGTTTCGACACGAACTGGAGCCTGTATCCGGTCGCTATAGTGCGCATGATCCATGATGATGCTCCGCACTCTCGCCACTTTGACAGATGACGTGACAGGGGGTTCCCCGTGTGTGGGGGGAAACCCGCCTGTATAGTGGTGTCTCTCTGTGGCCTGTGGGTACCTTGAGACGGTTTGCCTAGGGGAAAACTCACCTTGTGTGGAGTGTCTCCCTCTAGTGGATTCTTCGGGTAGTGAAGAAAATTTTTGGCGTGGTGGTCCCTGCCTGTAACAGCTTGTGCTGTTACAGTATGGGTTATCTCTCCCATGGCTGGGCTTGTGCCCTTCAGAGTTCGTTGTGTTGTTTTTTGTGTTTTTTTTGTTTTTTGACACTTTATTAAAGCAAAAACATTGACACTTTGTGAATTGCACATAACAACATTTTGGTACGTGTGTACACTGCTGCCCGTGGCAGTCTGCACACTCGTCCTCAAGCGCTTTGACGCCGGCTCGGAGGCGAGGTCCGTGACCACTGCCTCCGGCCTCGAACTCTGTGGGAGAAATCGGGGGGGTGAGGCTAGGACCCCCCTCTGGGACCTGCCATGCGGGTCACTTCCGCTTCCCAGCGCCTCGGCCCCTGGACGCTCCTCCTCTGGGCTTGTAGGGCGGGGGGGAGCGGCGACGGTCGGTGCGTGGACCCTGCGGTTGACGCTGTCTGTCTCCGGAGTAGTCCCTCGGGGGCCCGGGTGGGTCCTTGCTGGACGTCCTGGGCTTCCATGGGGCACGCTTGCCCCTGCCGCGGCCCGGTGGAGCCTTGGCAGCCAGTGGCTGGAGAGCCTTCATCGTCTTGGTGGAGGTCTCTGCCTGCTGGATGGAGACCGACATGTCTTCGAGAACCCCATGGAAGAGGCTCTCGTGTGATATGTCCCTCCCCACCATGTCCCTCTTCACAGAATCGGGGAGAGGGGCGAGGTTCACCCACCTCATCCGCTCCTGGAGGATGGAGGACACCAGAGCTGCTCCAGTGTGCTTGGTGACATCATATTGGAGCTGGGCCAGCTCGTGTACCAGGCGGCGCATCTCAGCCAGGTTTTCTGGGGTGGATATGTTGCCCATTTTCAGCAGGAGAGCCTTCATGGATCCATGCAGGAGGCTTCCTGCGTTGAGTCCCCTGGCGACGAAGGTCATGTGGTCATACAGCCACCTGTTGATCTTAGACCCTTCTTTGTCGGCCACACTGGAGAAGACTGGTTCTTTGTCCTGTGGGATCACAGTTGGGGCTTGGGGGTTAGCCAGGTACGAGGCCATGGCTCTGTCCATGGAGGGCATCTTGAGAAGGTTCAGCTTCTCCATGTCCTTCATTTCAGTGGCCGCCCTTTTGCCACGGCGGTGGATGGCCTCTACCTTGACTATAGGGTTGGTCCAGGCTTTGCTGAGCAAGGTCTCAAGGCCTGAGGCCTGAGGAATGGCCTGCTTCTTTGGTACAGGAGGGGGGACGTACTCATCGCTGCGTCCATCCCACTTCACCTTCTCGCTGGGGATCTCCTCCCAGGCGTGGTCACAGCGGATAGCAGCCCTTTTGTAGATCTCCATCAAGGTTGAATTATCCTTGGGGAGAGCAGCGCGAGGCTGAGGTGGGGGTGTTACCTGTCTGTCGACGGGGGGAGGAAATTCCTCTACCTCGTCGTCTTCACTGTCCTGGAAAGGGAGGCGAGTGTACTCGTCTGCCTCTGACGAGTCGTTCTGGTAGTTGCCCTCGTCTACGACTTCATAGCGCTCGCAGTCTCTCTCCTGGAAGGAGGGGAGTTCGTCGTAGTCGATTTCCCCCTCTTCAGCGTCAGCCCAGTCCTTAGTGGGGGCCTTGCTGCGTGGTGGAGAGGCTTCTAGGCGGGCTGCCATGGTAGTAGAGACCGCAGTGCGAAGACGAGGCTTTGCTATCGGTCTGGCGGAGCGCTCCTCCATGGTAGCCGGGATCTCGCGGCCGCGAGGCCCGGTTGCTGGTGTACTCACTTGACGAGGTATCAGAGGGCGAGAGCCGCTCTTAGGTCTAGCTCCGTCAGCTTCGTAGCGGGCTGCGGTGGCCCTGTCTGCCGCTGCCTGGGAGGAGACCGTAGCTGTAGCACGGCTACGAGGGGCCGGTATAGGCCGCTCTCGCTCTTGAGTGGAGCCTCTGGCTGTGCGAGGCGAAGCTGGGGTATAGTCCAACTTCTGCCTCGGTCCATAGTGCTCGTGCTCGTCGCGTGTGTACTTTTTGTAGAACTCATCGACGCGCCTCAGCCTACCTCGTAGGTGGGTGAAGTCCATCCTTCTGCATTTTTCGCAACCAAATAGGTCGTCGAGATCGAGAAGGGCGTTGCGTGCATGATCCACGCCGAGGCAGTACAGACATACTTCGTGTCTGTCGGTGCCGGACATCTTGTTGCCGCATCCCGCCACAGTGCACCTCTTCTGTGGCTCGGGAGTGATGCCTCTTCGGCGGCGTCTAGCTGCGGCGGGGGTCTCTCTCACCGGGGAATACATGCTTGTAGCTCGTAGTTTTCCGTCGAGAGGGGGACCAGGAATTAGCTAACTTTGTGAAAGGGCTTCGTGGCCACGAACGTGAAGAAAGCTAATTTGCTACGGGCTTCCAGGCCGTGTAGCTTAGGTGAAAGCTAGGCTAGCGAAAAACGGGCTTACCGGCCTCGTAAAGCACCAGGTAGCTTATCGTATAGTCTCTAGGTGAAAAACTAGACTAGCGAAAACTGGCTTACAGGCCCAGTAAAACACCGGCTAGTTTAACGTTGAAGGTGCTATGCTAGCGCTAAGCTAGTGAGTAACACTACGAGAGCGAGCTAGCTCGCTAGAAAAGGTAGCACCTTCGTGAGACTGAAACTATGTTAACCGTAGCGGGCTTCTTAGCCTCGAACGAGAAAGATAGCAAAATAGAAGGTAGCGCCTTGCTAAGCTAACCGCTAAGCGGCGCCAGCTGTAAGCTAGTTGTTACCCCTCTATATCTGAAATGGCGGTCTTTTCGAAATGTTCTGGTAATAGAACTTACGAACCGTCTAGGAGCTTTGTTTCTGCAGAGTTTTTGAAAAAGATTCTGTCGGAAGAAAAGTCCAAGTATCAGGGAACCTCACGGTACTCGAGTTGCACTCTTGTCCGATTTTTAAGGTATAAATTGCCCTAAACACTTGACTCAGTAACAGAAGTCTGTCCTTTCAGCTCGGCAGAGGAAAAGCGAATGAGCGCGCTGTGACGTAGACGCAGCCTAGATGCTTCGAGAAGCAGGGCATCTACGTCATCGCTCTTAAACCCACAGAGCATATTTGAGGAGCATAAGCTCTGTGGGAGTTCATGACTGAAGTTTCTGCCCTTTTGCTCCGCAAAGGGAAACATCCCATAGAGTGAAGTATTTCGTGAACGAATACTTAACAAAACCTAGCAACCCTATACTGGGGGGAATATTTGCAGATTTAACTGCCAAATGTTTATTCTGTCATTGGACTTGAGGTACATAATGTTGTGCACCTGGCTCACAGACTGGATGAGGTACAGAAGGCTCTGTACAAAATGTAATGAGTTCTCTAAGGAGAACTGTCCGTCTGGAGCTGAGGACACAGAGGCTTGTGTGTGTGTGTGTGTGTGTGTGTGTGTGTGTGTGTGTGTGTGTGTGTGTGTGTGTGTGTGTGTGTGTGTGTGTGTGTGTGTGTGTGTGTGTGTATTCTCTCTCTCTCTCTCTCTCTCTGACTCACCCACAAACACCCAAAGGCTTTCATGCACACGTATGAGCATGCACACACCAAGTACCAATAAAACATATATCGTTACACTCCGTCCGAGCTGTGGTTAATATCAGGACGTACAGTCCTCTGAAGAACCCACTCTGAAACACATTGATTACATAACATGCACCTAGTGCACACCATGTCTGTCTGGACACTGGACACCGAGCAATTACATGTACAATTACTTTGATGTTTGACTGAGAGAAAGAAGAGAGGCTCACAAGTCAGAGAGAGAGAGAGGAGTCACAGAGACGGAGAAGTCCTCTACCCTCTCTCACCTGCGACTCAGAAAGGCAAGCAGGTGTTCAAATAAAGCTGTGTGCTGCTGTCATCAGCCCCCCACCACCTCAATATGATCCCAGGTGAACAGAAACGCACGCACACACACACACACACACACACACACACACACACACACACACACACACACACACACACACACACACACACACACACACACACACACACACACACACACACACACACACACACACACACACACACACACACACACACGCACGGGTGGAAAAATACAGGGGACAATTACTAATAGGGAGGGGTGGTAGACGCATTCGTACATTCATACCATCCAGATGATCTGATATTTAAAACATTTGTTGATCGAAATTGAAACGTCAATTTTGCATGACGGGCAGACACTCTACAGTCTACAGTCTACATTAATAGTTTGTTTTGTTGTGTCGTCGTACCACTGTAAACTGTACCACTGTTAGGTTTAACAAAAAAGCAATGGTGACATATTATGGAATGCAAGTTAGTGGTACAAGGGTTAACTGTGATGGCCTGTATATCTAAGAATTTATACTATGTTGCACGCTGGAAAAACTTAATTAATTGCTTGGCAAAAGTATCCTACCTACCTAAATGAGTAGGTAGTAGACTTGTAGTAGTAGGTAGTAGACTTGCTGCCTCCACCTACTTGTACATACATTGAAATTCTAGTAACAGGGTGGCTGGTTGTCTCAGCCATATGCATGGACCACATGCTCCTTGTGAGTCAAAAATAAAGTACAAATCCGACTGCCATGAGACGTCTCTTCTCTCTCTCTCTCTCTCTTCTCTCTGCCCTAAGTTTCGTGTCCCTACGCTCTACTCTCTAATTAAGCCAAAATTGCCTTTGATAATTTATCTAAGCCGGGGGGTCAGGGGTTCTCAATGTTTTTGACTGGTGGGGACCCCAGAAAATGCTTTGGCCACAAATTCTGGAGGATTAAACATATGCAAATAATTCATAGGATATGGAATATTAAATAAGGAAAGATCAAAGAAAACAGTACAGTAATAGTCTTTTAGGGACGTTTGGGGGTGGAGAAAAAATAAATTGACATGAGATTATTTTTCTGAGGATTTAAACCACAGCATGGGACATAATGTCTCAGGGACTTTAAGACAACCAAGCATCCAACCACACACTGATCCATTTGGCTCACCCAGAACTTGATCAGGTAAAAAGCGTTTTGTGGCCCCTTTGCGAACAGCTCCTTCAAGCCTCCTTTCTTCTCGGGGAACTTGTCGTAGATCTGCCTGATGTCCACACACTCCAGCAGGGGGTCACTGTAGCCGGGGGTGGACTGGGCGATGTGCACAAACAGATGCTTGTTGTACTGCATGGGGAGAGACGAAAGAGAGTGGGGGAAATTAAATACAGGAGGAGGGAGAGGAGGGCCTGTGCTATCGGGCTATCGCATCTACAAATTAAAGTTGACGATTCCTTGTCTCACACGATTGATGATTTTATCGTGTTTCTTGGAACAGAAGACACATTTAATTTCTGTTTGGTTTTTAGGCTTCAGAATCGCACATTTCACAGGACAGATATGACCAAGGACTTAAATATTCAAAGAAATTACACATAATAATAATAATTTAATACTTTCCCCCGAAAAATGTAAATAGCGGAAAAAGCTATTGCTGCTATTTCAGCATTTTTTTTAAACATGGAAAACGATGACGACGATTACAAAAATAATTGTTATCTCAAATAATTGCGATTGGGCGATTATATAATAACTGTGACACTGATACTTATTTTACATATTTATATTTTATATATATATATTATATATATATTTTATTTATTTTACATTTATATTGTAGAATCTCTTATAGCAGACTTATATGTCACTGGAAGAATTGCGCCATTTTTTCATGATTATTAGTATAGGTATGGTTTTGCCCACTCAATTCTTAATTAATGTTCCATTTTTGGAGCTCTGGCTCATGGACTAAGAACCAAAAAGAACTGAACCAGTTCCCATTGGGAACCAACCGGTGGAAAAGGGGCCAGAGAGGAACACAGAAGGTAAAATTAATAGCTTTGATATGTGTAGAAAGATGATGACGTTTGCCAACAGTTATTTACTGTTTCAAAGTCATCTTTGAACAGCACAAGGTTCTGAACTGTCCAACCAGAAACCAAAACAAAAGATGAATGTCCTCTGTCTGCAAGGCCGGGATAGAAAAAACGACAGCGAGTCTACTCTGTCAGCGTGACAGATCGCTGAGAGAGATAGAGACAGAGCGTTATAAAGGTTATTCAGACTAGGAGAAACATGGCTTCTAAAAGGTGTTCTATGCTTCAGGGGGGGGGGGGTTATCTGTCACCATTGCTTACGAGACAATAGGGAGCGCTGATGGCAGGCTCATTCTGTATTTGTTTGTGTGCGTGCGGTCAGGCTTACGTGCACAGAATACGTGTAAAACCGCTCGGTATTTGGGTTTCTTTTGTATCTATGTGCTCGTGCATGCCTGTCATTTTTCCTGTGTGTGTGTGTGTGTTAGAGTGTATGCATGTGTGTGTGTTAGTGTGTGTGCGTGCATTCGGTGTACACTACTCACAGCCTCCTGGTCCCTCTGAGTCTCCAGGAAAGAGGAGAACTCCACCAGCCGTAGTTTAGTGGTGCCGATAGAACGACCGTGCCAGGCCGGCTCTCTGTGTGTCTGGACTGGAGTGGGTGCCTCATAGGCTAAGGAAAAAAAGTACTCCAATGTTTTACTTAAAAGTATCAATACTGCAATGTAGAAATACAAAAGTATTGGCATGGTACTTAACTCATTAGCTGTGCTAAAATGACATTGAATGACTTTTATTAAAAGTCACAGATCACTTAGGACGACATTGAACCAGCTATTAGTGTTATTAGTGTATCCAGCATCGCTAGTATAATTTTCACCGGTTCTTGGCGTCTCCGACCCCTGGCAACGATTTGCTTCCACATTTTGACATCATTCAATATTTTCCCTCCGATCACACATCTTAGCGATGATCTTTAGCGACTAAACTTGACCTTAAACGTCGGCACTTAAGGAGTTAAAGTACAATAATTGCCTCTGAGTAGGAGTAGAAGTAAAAGCCTGGAAATACTCAAGTAAAGTACAAATACCTCAAAATTGTACTTTTTGGACTGAGGCGGATTCTAAAAATGCCTTGAAAACCTGACCTAAGTTTTCTGAAAAACTAATATTTATATACCAGCATCAAATATTTTAAATTTTTGAATACTGGACATACTGTACAGTACCCCAAGAGGCGTTCCCATGCAGAAGGGTTATAACACCAAAAGGGGTTCCCGCCTAGAAGTAAATCTTAGTTACTTTCCACCACTGCGCGCACGCACGCACATTAGCCATTGTTACAAAAGTCATTATTGGAGCCTTGTGAAGTCCACAAAGCCTAAC
>NC_139700.1:6942501-6945001 GCF_964188405.1 Protomyctophum parallelum
GAAGAGAGTGATAGATCGGAAGAGGACAGACTAAGGGGAAAGAGAAGACAGATAGGTGACTCAACCAGGAAGTGATTATTATAACCTAGCACAAGTTGCGTTTCGCGAGCATGGAAATAGGACACGCTGTGATTGGCCAGTGCACTTGTGCAAGGACGCGCTGTGATTGGCCGGTAGTCGCTTTGTGTGCCAGTCGGAGCAAACGCCCTCGCCAGAACATGATGTAATACTATTCTGTCCATATCGGGTCACAACTCGAACGGGGCTGAGTTGGCTAAGCAAACTTCGCAACGTTCGACATGGATGTGCTTTAGCGCAGAAGGTTCCCAACCACTCGTACGTGTGCCTGTGCTGGTACGCAGGACATGTCCCACTGTGGTACGCGAGAAAGAAATCCCAAGTTTTACCGACTGCGAATCTATGACTGTGCATCACCAGCATCGGTGATATGGTCAATGACAATGATATAACATTCTGTCGTGATATAATAATAATATAGCAGCAGGTAGGCTAATTGAGGCCAGTCAACTGTATTTCGTGTTTTGGTACGATGATGCGCGAATGAGACCCATCCCCGCCCCTCCAGCCCCCAGCCATGCCGCGAACATTTGATGAACTGTCAGCCGGTCCGTGGTAATGGAAAGGTTGGGAACCCCTGCTTTTAGCACTCGGTGGTGTCTTTCGTGGCTCAAGTTCGCTTGAGACGGCGCCCCTCGGTCACGTTCTAAAGCTGTACTTTATCCCGTACTAGTAGGGGGGGGGGGGGGGGCATGACCATTTACGCAAAACCGGCACAATTTCCATGCTCGCGTCATAATCCGTCATATACACAGTGCAGAACAGGTGACAAAAATCAAATAATAAACGTTGACAATTTGCTGTTTCCCCTGTAGCTAATTATGCTCTGCATGGTTCAGGAAGTATGGATCGGGGCGTAGTAAATACATATTCACCTTAAAATGTTAGTTAAGATAGTTAATGTTTTTGAAATAATAATAAAAAAATAAACGGTTTGGAAACACACACACAAGGTTATCACCAGCAGCAAGGACCTGCATTAAATAGGTGAAGGCCACATGTCACCTATAACCACCTCTCTGCCTAAAATGACCCCCGCCGCGCGTTCGTCTCACACGACGATTCTTACCTTTAGTTTGGAGTGAAACTCCCTGGACTTCCTCCTGGCAAGGACCTGGATATGACTGGACACCTGGTGGGGCGGGAAGACGAGGACAGTCAGGAACCAAAAAGGATGCAGAGAAGACAAACCGATGAAGAGGGGAAAAGTAAAGAGGGAGAAATTTGGGCACAGAGGAGAGGGTCGGGGGGGGGGGGGGCTCATGAGTAGGAGAGAAGGAAGAAGGGGGTGTGTGGGGGACCAAACGGTCAGTTGCCATGGTTATGAAAGGACGGTTGCTACACTGGGAAGGCATACATACACATCAGCCCCCTGACAACAGTGAATAGGCCCATCTACACACACATCTTTCTAAAGCTAGTGAAACGGAACAGGCACCTGGAAACATACACCAGTAGAAAATGAAATAACCCTGTTGGAAAGGAGAATTATATACCGTATATATTTTACATTGTTTTAATCTTTTTCATTTTGGGTTTTACTGTCCAAAGCAAATCATTGGTGAAAACAAGGCCCAAACATTCTTTTAAAATGCATTGAAGCCTTCTTCCAGTGCTACATGTTCTGGTCATAGGGATGCTAGTGGGAGCCCAGTGGTAAGCAGTGGGAGACAGAATGGGTGAACATTGAGACCGTGTAGTGACCGTGTAGTGACCGTGTAGTGGAGGCATACTGCTGACACAGGTACTGCAAACGGCACGCTAGACGTGGCATAATATAACTTCATTAGCCTTGAACAAAATCACTTGGTCATTCTATTTCTTCGCTTGACTTTAAGCTCAGGCTAAAGTTTGTTTAGCTCATACATAGGTCAGATTCTCACCTAATACTTCGGTAGACTCAGATCCGTATGGGCGGGGAAACGGGATTCTTGCATATTTAATTGGCTGCGGTTTGCCTTCACACTGTCATTCGCAGCAATTGGAAACGCAGCAAGGGGGACCTTTATCAATGTGTTCCGTTCATAAACTATAGCCTACACAGTGAAATCTATGGTGATAAAATTACACTCATAACGTGCATGTGTCGTGCCGTCTGGGACCCCCTCTCTCTCTCTCTACGCACGCAGCCGCCACACACTGTTCTTTT
This sequence comes from Protomyctophum parallelum, assembly GCF_964188405.1. NCBI lineage: Eukaryota > Metazoa > Chordata > Actinopteri > Myctophiformes > Myctophidae > Protomyctophum > Protomyctophum parallelum. The sequence continues at coordinate 6,944,729 of NC_139700.1, forward strand.
GGGCATGGAGGCACAGCGCTGCATGAGCGCACTGATATAACTCCCCAGTCCCACACAGTGACAGCACTCCATGTTTACGGCACGCACAGACAGACAGACAGAATATTATGTAGGCTATAATACACTGCAGTGTTTTTATGTGTTTTCTTAAGCAATTGATTAATGTAGCCTACATCTCTCCTGGGGGTCCCCCTAGCACCAAACATTATCTAATGGGGGCCAAATATATATCAATTTGGGGGTTCTTAAGTTGGAACAGAAAAGTTTGAGAAC
>NC_139700.1:8340001-8382501 GCF_964188405.1 Protomyctophum parallelum
AACGTGATTTTCAATATGCAACCTGTGTATTCATTGCCCCCTCAACTGAGCCACGTTGAGGGGTGTAGTCCGAAGTGGTATTTACGGTTCCGTGCGGCGTTGGGTGGTGGCGCGGGGGGGGGGGGGGGGGGGGGGGGTGTCAATCTCGCCTCAGGGCCTGTGGGACACTCCAACCGCCACTGAACCAAGTTGTTTCCATTGAAACAATTATTCCCTCGAAACGACCGGTTGTATAATCCGAGTTAAATGGATCATATTATGTGCAACATGTCTCCCCCCTGCTCCGCTCCCTACACTGGCTCCCGGTCGCTGCCCGCACAGAATACAAAACTCTGATGCTGGCATTCAAAGCAACCAAAGGTATGGCTCCCCCATATCTTGCAAGTATGATTGAACCCTACAAACCCTCCCGCGCACTCAGATCAGCCAACGCAGGGAAGCTGGAAGTACCCTCACTAAAAACGCTGGGACAACGCTCCACACGTCCCAAACTCTTCTCCCTTCTGGCTCCAAAACTGTGGAATGCACTTCCCATTGCAGTCAGAACTGCAGCATCACTCCCAATCTTCCGCCATAGTCTGAAAATCCACCTTTTCAGACTCCATCATGGCCCATAGCACTTACCCTACCCCCTTAGATAGCATTTCTGTAGACTTAGATAGCATTTGATACAGACTTATAGCATGTTATGTAGACAGCACTATAATTGCATTGTATATAGCACGCCATAGTACATATGTATAGCATAGTAGTATATATATATAGTTTATATGTATAGTCTCATAATATAGATATTCCACTGTAACACTGTTACTTTCTTAGCTTACGCATGTTTCATGATAAATGCTTTTTTGTGATGTATTCCCATGCTTTTTGTTCTTGCTTAATGTAAGTCGCTCTGGATTAAGAGCGTCTGCTAAATGCCTAAATTGTAAATTGTACAACGAGGCCTCACCCTCATCTCGATGCCTTGCCCCTCGATGTCCACCGCCTGCTTGGCACAGTCGTTGATGACGAACGTGAGCTTGTCGCGGTAGCGACATGCCCGCCGGGGGTAGAAGGTGATCAGTACCTCCACTGTGCCACCGGGAGGCACCGTATCCGTCTGCAAGCACACCTCCAAGTGGGAGGAGTTCTGGAACTGGCACCGGATGCTGGAGGAGGGAACGTGCGGAGTCGGGTTGTGGAGTGGGAAATTTGGTATATAGTCTTTTTTATTGGCCTAAAATAGTGCATATATGCATACATTCATGAATCCACTTGCTGACCGGCTGTCGCTATTGAGCAATTTATTTTTATAGGGGTTTTCATTATGCTTTAAGTAGCATGTGACATGTCAAACTAGGGGGTTTTCATGATTCTGAATCCATTCCAAGCATTAGTTTTGCACAAAAAAACACTCCTTGCCACTTGCCCAAATGTGCCCAAAATGTGCTGACCTCATCACATTTGTGTTGACGGCTACGTCCGTTTTTAGCCCAAGGAATGTTTTTTGTGCCAATGCTTGGAATGGATTCAGAATCATGAAAGCCTCCTAGTTTGACATGTCACATGCTATTTAAAGCATAAGGAAATATATATTTGTTTTACATTTTTGCCTTATGTTAACGGTATTGTCACATATAAACCCCTATAAAAGATTGCTCAATGCCGACAGCCGGTCAGCAAGTGGATTCATGAATGTATGTATATAGACAATATTTTAGGCCAATAAAAAAGACTATATACCAAATGTTGCCCTTTAAACAAAAGTAGCCTGTTGGCTGTCGGACTAGTCCTACATTTTGTTACCAAGTGTCGTTATTTTGCTACACCTGTTTTACATTAGTGACATACAATAACATGTCATACGTGACATTATTCATGATGAGAATGGAAATGAATTATTATATAGTCTCTGTCGGATGGAAACCTCAGATATTCAAAACTGTTACTTTTCAGGATTCAAATTCAAAAGTATAGCAGATCTACAAGCTCTTCACGCCACGTTTCGAGTTTGCACATTTGGTACTTCTGATGCTTTTGTCTGACGCTGTATATAGCATGGTCAAGTTGGGCGTTAATTTACGAACAAACCTTAAAATACGAACATACTGTAAGAGGTTTCAGCTGCCTGACAGCAACGGTACACAAACACTCATACAGTACATGCCTGGTGGCCTTCTCTCCTGTGTTGCTGATCACCAGAGTGTGTGTGAGCGGCAGCATGCCGGCGCAGTGCAGGAAGCACATGCCAAAGTGGTGCTTAGTGAAGGAGAAGCCCAGCCCCGGAGCCGCGGCCCGGCCTTCAATGGCAAGAGGAAAGACTGGGCCGTGCATCACCTGCACGCACACACACACACGCACACACACACACGCACACACACACACACACAGATTCGTGATTATATTGAATCCTTTTCCATGTCATGTTTATGCATTGAATACATAGGACCCGAATGGAAACCTTTGTTTTTGTCAGAAAAACATTTTTGAATAGTTTGATTGGCGATCTACAAGCTCACAACGTGTCGATGTAGACCAGCTATTTGAACAATTTTAAAATGTTTTTCAAAATAGCAAAAATCACACTCGTGTGAAGTGAGGGGCGCTCTTATCATCATACATCATCATACATCACATTCCGTGCTCACTGCTCAGCTAATCAAATCATCACAAATGTCATTCCGGCAAATCACTTTTGGCCTCTTCACTTTCCTGCCCTCACTTTTATCTTCATTATGTACGTTGCTCAGCCAATCAAATCATCGCTATGGGGTGATCAGCCAATCATCAGCCAATGTTTGTGTTCACACAGACCCACAAAGCTGGGCTCAGGAGGGGCGCTAAAGGCAAAGCAGTTAGGGATAAGGTGACGAAAATGGGGCTGCAAGTGTTTGAGGTCTGCACCTTGATGAGGAGCCTGACGTCCTGGAGCTCACACGCAGCCTGGGGGCGGAAGCAAAGGCTCCAGTGCAGCTGTTTGCCCACCTCCACGGTGGCAGTGTGTGCTTTGGCCTCTAGATGGCGCAGCAGATTAGGTGGACCTGTCAGGTCAAAGTCCACATCCAGATGGAACCTCCCGAGGTTGGACAGCAGCAGTGTCAAGATGGACTGGTCCGATAGTTCCACCTGTAGAAACCAGATTGGACAGCAGCAGTGTTAAGATGGACTGGTCTGATAGTTCCACCTGTAGAAACCAGATTGGACAGCAGCAGTGTTATTAAGGACTGGTCCGATAGTTCCACCTATAGAAACCAGATTGGACAGCAGCAGTGTTATTATGGACTGGTCCGATAGTTCCACCTTTAGAAACCAGATTGGACAGCAGCAGTGTTATTAAGGACTGGTCTGATAGTTCCACCTATAGAAACCAGATTGGACAGCAGCAGTGTTATTATGGACTGGTCCGATAGTTCCACCTTTAGAAACCAGATTGGACAGCAGCAGTGTTATTATGGACTGGTCCGATAGTTCCACCTGTAGAAACCAGATTGGACAGCAGCAGTGTTAAGATGGACTGGTCCGATAGTTCCACCTATAGAAACCAGATTGGACAGCAGCAGTGTTAAGATGGACTGGTCTGATAGTTCCACCTATAGGCCCTCATTTATCAATCGAGTGTAAAATCTGCCACAGATTCGAGTGCAGGTTTCGTAGTACACCCACGTCGCCACGGCATTTATAAAGTGATCGCAAACAGCTGATCCTTCCTTAATTTTGTTCTCACGTTAATAAATGTCACGGCTGAATTTGATCTGGCACGCCCTAAGAAATCAAGCCTCGCCCTCGTTTTTGCGACATGAACAACGGCAATACGTTTCCTGAAACCATGGTTACATGAAAAAATAGGTTTCTCCCGTGCCTTGCTGCTCGCCTCACCTCCCTCTCTCATACACATGTACAGCACGCACACGCAACTTGCAAGCCCAACTAACTGGTGTGTTGTTAAACAAATAAAGAACCTGCATGAATTAAATAAAGCGTGCGTGCGGGGGGTGAGGCGGGCAGCAAGGGAAGCGAAGCGAGAGGAGAAACAGACAACTAAATAAAGTTGTAGGCCTACCCTGTGACAGGGTAGGTCTACAACTTTATTTAATTCATGCAGGGTCCCTGTCTGTTTCCCTCTCACCTCGCTTGCCTTGCTGTCATGCACGCACGCACCTACATGACACATTAAAAAAAGCTGTCTGTTTCTCCTCTCGCTTCGCTTCCCCCTCACCCCCCGCACGCACGCACGCACATATCGCTATTTGCAACTTTAACTGTGTGTTGTTAGTTGTATATTAAATTATTAAAGTATTTTTAATTTAATATACAACAAGATATATTAGTGAACGAAAACCTGAACCTGTGAACCATAATTAAATAACAAATAGGCACACACACGCTGCTGTTTTTCAGGTGCTCCTCCTGTCCTGTCTGTCTGTCTGTCTGTCTGTCTGTCTCTCTCTATCACAGTGGTCCGTCCGTGACCAACTGACCATGCACGTTCCGTTCCGACGTTCGCCAGTCTATTTAGATTGCCTCGCAGTCGTTAGTCATGCACTGTTATATGAATGTGCAGCCAAAACCATAGCCTCATGTGGCTGGTGCATGGGCTGGCTGGGTAATATACCTATATCTCCGATGCAGTTCCCACTTGCGCTGGGAGCCTGGCACGGTACATTTGGCATTCGAGCGACGCGTCGGGTTTATTATATTGCACATACCGTAAGAAAGACATCGGCCTTCATGCTGTAGATTAGGCTACAGTAGGCTATACCTGCACGTTGGGACTCTCCGCAGCTGAGCTGCAGCAGCTGCTGCACTATACTCTCCAACGTCCCGTCATGGAAATATTTCAGCACAGACAGCCCAAATCCTCGCATGTATGCGCTCATGCAAAACACTGTTTAAATGGCTTAAGCATCTCTTGCAACATTGTTTTTAATTGCGCGATTTTATCTCCTACTAATTTATTCCTTAACATTTTTATTTATTTATTTTTTACATGTAGCCCATATACATTATACATACCTTTTATATAAACATTTTAGGAGTGAATACATATATGTTTTGATGCCTGTGGCAGCCTCTCAGCAGTTCAGACAAGGCTGCTCCGCTTGTGTAAAACAGAAAAACAGCGTACGCCAGCTCGCGACCAGACGTGACTATTTGTCCTACTCAAGTTCAATTTCAAGCTTTGCCGGAAATGTTAAATGCCGAAAATGTCGGTAATTTCGGCGTGCGCCCATATTTTGGCGTACGCACGGTTGATAAATGAGGGCCATAGAAACCAGATTGGACAGCAGCAGTGTTATTATGGACTGGTCCGATAGTTCCACCTATAGGATAGGAAAATAGGAGCTCTGAGGTGACGGAAAGACATGGCCGCTTTTACTCTTAGAAAAGAACCTGGAAGGACTTGTAGATCTAGAATGACTCATGGTGGTTACAGTCTGTTGTAGATCTAGAATGACTCATGGTGGTTACAGTCTGTTGTAGATCTAGAATGACTCATGGTGGTTACAGTCTGTTGTAGATCTAGAATGACTCATGGTGGTTACAGTCTGTTGTAGATGTAGAATGACTCATGGTGGTTACAGTCTGTTGTAGATCTAGAATGACTCATGGTGGTTACAGTCTGTTTGTAGATCTAGAATGACTCATGGTGGTTACAGTCTGTTGCTTTTGTAGCTTGCTCCTGTGGTTTGGAACTCCGGATCTGCATTTTGAGTCTTCTTCCCAAATCTCCTCCGAAACCCCAAGTTATTTTCGTGTAGCTCAGTGTCCTTGAAGAACGTTGTCTTCAAGTAACCAAACAATTAATTCCCGTCTGTTCGATGATGCCATTATGTTATGGAAAATAATTAGGAAGACACATAGTAGTTGTTGACATCTTCAGTTTAGGGAGTGTAGCACCCAGGATTACAGTTTAGGCAATTGGCACTGGGCGATAAAATGGGGTACAAAAATCGTGGGATAAAAGAAAGAAAGAAGAAATGCTTAAGTGGTTAATAATTCATAACGTGTTGTGGTCACGTGCACTGACCTTTCCAAAGTCATGCGTGTGCGTGCAGTCGGGGCTGATCTCTCGGAGGCCGTGGTCTGCGTCCTCCACCTGGACACAGGTGTTCATGGCGTAGCCATCGGCCTTCACACAGAGAGCCAGCAGCTCCGCCCTGCCCTTCACCTTCACCAGCAGCCTGAAGCCAGCACTGCCCTCCTGGCTGGGGGTCAGCGACACGCACAGTGGCAGCCTGCATTGGCAGATCAAATCAATCAAAATCAAATCAAACTTTAAATTATTTGTATAGCACACTTCCAACGACCGAGGTCAAACCAAAGTCCTTCACATCACAGAGCATTAAAAACATACATCGAGGCAAAAGAAGAGAAGATAAACGAAAGCAAAAAATAAAAGGAAGGAAAAGCATTATATAGAAAAATGTCAGAACAGAACAATGGCAGATGATATCAGCACCAACACGCTCCACTTTAAGATCAGGTTCCCATAGAAATCACTGTGGTCATCAACATGTCCGTACACGGACAAGTGTGTGTGTGTGTGTGTGTGTGTGTGTGTGTGTGTGTGTGTGTGTGTGTGTGTGTGTGTGTGTGTGTGTGTGTCTTCCAGTGATCCCCACCTGCCTCTGGGAGGAACAGTACCAGTCATGGGCGCCAGCAGCAGACTGTGGAGCTGGGCCTCAGAGTGGAGAGATGACTCCAGCACCGAGAAATGGAAGGGCTGCTGCTCTCCGTTCACTATGTAGACCGTCTGCTCTGCACTACGGCCTGCACGCACGCACGCACACACACACACACACACACACACGCACACACACACGCACACGCACGCACACACGCACACACACACACACACACACACACACGCACACACACGCACACACACACACGTGTATCATTAAAAAGAACCAAAAGACGTGTATACACGTCCGAGGCACCCCGCAGTTTTAATTGAAAGGACGTGTATACATGTTTTTAGCATCATGTTTTTTTTTTGTTTTTTACTCTTTATTTTAGGATTTTTCAAAATGCAAGACAGACAAAAAGACAAACAAGACATACAATAGGACAGAAACATCAACAGTAAAAAAAAAAGCTGAGTAAAAACAAAAAAACAAGAGGTCATGGGATGTACAACAGCAGCAATAAATATTACAGGTTTTTGGGTTCGTTACATTCACATCATAGGTGTTTTAAAGGAGCATTCAGTGATTTGGGTGATTTGGAAACCCCCCCCGGTCCGCCCCGGTAACAAGATGTGCACATGCACGCTCTACAGTGGGGGGGGACACGCGACAGGCCAACAGCACACACACCAAGGCCCGCCACCAACTCGATCATGATTGGCGGAAGGCCCCTCTCTATCCTGATTGGATGAAGGCTGGGCCACCTAGCCAAATACAAAACCAGGGGTTATACTGGGGACAGGGAGGAACTTCTTATATGGTCAGCACACTCTATAGTAGGGAGGATTTATCACAAAAAAAAAAAAAGGGTGGCTGATTGAAAACAATCAGCAGACTGACGGCTGAGGCATGCATGACACCATGAACTAACGTGTTCATGCTTCATATACGCGTACTGAATATAGTGTATTTATTGCGCATGCGCGCGTGCGCACGTGCGTTACATACCGACTAGCAGGTTTCCCAGGTCCAGGTGTGCTCTGTCCAGGAACACCAGTGGTTCCCTGCACTTCCCCACCAACAGGAAGGGAACAGACAGCGACAGCTTCTCTATCATGAAGCTCCATGAAGACTCAACTACACCCAGCTGCTCCGCCATGTACTCCAGACGCACCTGCAAACGCGCGCACGCACGCACACACACACACACACACACACACACACACAGAGAGGAGTGTCACCCAGTAGTATGGCCTATCTTCCATGTATTTCCGATGCCATTAGGTAAGATGGGATGAGAAAACCCATAGCATCCCTATTCTTGGAGGAGCATTAGCTGATAATAGACAAGCTTGTAGTACTTAACCCCATTATTGCCCGCTAGGTGGTAGCCGCTAGGTGGTAGCATAAGCAAAGCTAATCGTTCACTCCCCATTATAACGACCTGCCGTTTCATATCCGGGTTATCAGGGAGGTGGGGGCTAGTGTTGTTTAGCTATATAGGGTAGGCACATGCATAAAGTGAATGGCAAATTGAGTGGCAAAGTGAGAGGAAAAGTAAGTTTAACGTCGTTTAATGCAATCATATTGGACTTTTCTGTTTGGATGTATGGGCTGTCAAGGCCAGAAAGTCATGTTTTGGCACTCAGTAGGCATTACCGCATAACTTCCTGGTTTGATGATGATGTCACGTGCACTGCATACCCTCTATACCCCTTAGCTCTCGTCAGAAACTGTTACATGTCCGGAGCGATGCGCGACAGTCACAAATGATTTACGATGTGCGGTGGCTCAATTTCCTATACTTGTACTTCTACTCCACTACATCTCAGAGGCAAATAGTGTACTTTTTAACTCGTACTAAGTACAATACCTACAACTAAGTACAATACCTTAGTTACTAAGTAGTTACTTAGTTACTGTAGAATTTGGATTATTATTAAACAAGAATTGATGAAAATCAATTAATTACCAGCTGCTGCATTATATCTCCAGAATTGTGCTATTATATGTATATATCTGTGTCTGATTATGTGTGTGTGTGTGTGTGTGTGTGTGTGTGTGTGTGTGTGTGTGTGTGTGTGTGTGTGTGTGTGTGTGTGTGTGTGTGTGTGTGTGTGTGTGTGTGTGTGAGACACACACACACACAGACAGACACAGATATATACATGTCATATAATAGCACAATTCTGGAGATATAATGCAGCAGCTGGTAATTAATTGATTTGCATCAATTCTTTTTTAAATATTTTTATATCAAAGTCCATGAGTTTCGTCATATTATTACCAGCAGCTTTTATATGTGTGGTGGTGGTCCACAGTATAAAAAAATAGCAGATCTACAAGCTCCCAACGTGTGAAGATATGAATATGATGCAGTGTGAGCTTGTAGATAGGCTATTTTAACTATTTTATGTATTTTTGATTTTATTATATATTTTGTAAAGGAATGGTTTTGGTCATACAAGGTTTTCACCTGACAGCAATATATCTGACTATCAGTAGGCCTATCAGTCAGTTTGACCAGATTGCATTCAAATTGGCTGAGTATGAGGTTTCCACTTGACAGCACTCACGCAGTTGGTTTGATTGACACCCGAACATATTGACATGTCAATCTGGAGGTCCCAGAGGAGTTCGGTGCGGGGTGGAGGGGGTCCGTGGTAGTATGCGTGGGAGTCCGCGAGTACACTCACTGAGACTCAAATGTGTTACTGTCTGTTACCCATTAAATCAGCGAGTCTGCTGCCACGTTTTATCGGCGCTCCGCTGTTATTTGCCTCCTCAATGTCGTAAATGTTCTATTAGTTGGCACTGGGACTGCAATCATGCAGGCTAATCACAGAGTCACAGTGCGTGGCAGGCGAAATAGCCAATGCGAACTGTCTAATCGTAATACTTAGGCACAAACTATTGTCGAATAACAATATTGATGTAACTAAGATATTCGCTGAGTGAGCTATATTTTATTTACAGAGATTTAGAAGGAATAAGCAAAATCGTGAGCCGACAATTCCTCCTCCTTCGATCCGCTGTTTCTCTTCTCCTGAGGACTCGGAGAAAGGAAGATCACACTGTGGAGTGGGCGTGGCTTCCAGGCGTGCGTGTGTGTGTGTGGGGTGTGTGCAATCAAAGGTACTCGGCAGTATGGTTGCCAGTGTTGCCAAATGTCGTGCCAGAAATAAGCTAAGCAGCCTCCAAAAACCAAACCAGGCAAGCAACTGTGAATGAATCCACGTTAGGCTGGAAATATGCCGGCTTGGCAACCAGTGTTGCCAACTGTCGTGACAGAAATAAGCAAACCAGCAAGCAACTGTGAATGAATCCACGTTAGGCTGGAAATATGCAGGCTTGGCAACACTCAGCAGAATGATCTAGTGTTATACCAGCTCCCACTACGTGGCAGCTGGTAAAAACATACATTACCCACTTTAGCCCTATATACATTTCAGCCATTTGAATATAGCTGATCTACAAGCTCACAATTGAGATGCATTGAGAGCTTGTAGATCTGCTATTTTCAAATGATTTCTATAAATTTGAAAACTTGAAACGGGACATATTGCATAATGAGTACTTTATACTTAAAAAAAAATTGAGTACTTTTTCCACCACTGGCTGTGACTACTCAACCTTACCTCCACTTTCTTCCCAGGCATGATAGAGCCGTGTGGAGTGAGGCAACGGAACGGACTGGGCCCGGAGTCCTCAGAACTCCACTGGAACGAGTACGGCTTATTGGTGGGGTTCACCACACTGAAACATCTGAGGAATTAGCAATAGACCGCACGCACACGCACGCGCACACACACGCACACACACACACACAGGAAAATGAAAAAATACAATACGATGCTCATTTATTATAAGCAGAATCAGATCCTAGAATGAGCAGGTGGTCACGTAACTAAAAACAGAACCGGATGGAATCCTCATATTCCCAATCCATTATTTTTGCCTTCATTTTTGGCCTACTGCAAACTATAGCACACATAATGATCTATAGTCCAATTATTTTTTACTTTCATGTTCTGCTTCACAACTTTTAATGTTTTCTTATTTTCTGCATCAGTGAAAATGAGCCTGGTTCATCTGCAATCTTTCTCCCAAGATTTAACTAAAGGCGGTGATTAGTAAAGAGATACCTGGACGAAGCAGTACACTTATTTTGGAGATATTAACCACTTTGAACTTGGAATCCGTATTTTGGGCATAATATCATTATATGCGAAACGTTTCAAAAAGTAAACAAAAAAAGGAATGTGCTAAAGCCTCCATTGGCCATGGTTCACATGACACTAGTACAGTACTTCATGAGCGTCATGGTTCAACTTCAGCCTGTTTTTGGGGAATGCTACTGTACATTACAATACAATAAACATTCAGATTTCAAATATAAAGTGCTATTGTTAATGCATTTTTGCCAGAGCGTCAGTTTCTATCGGTTGGGATGTGTATTCCATGTAGGCACTCTGATACACTGGGTGCATTCCATGTAGGCGCACTGACGGCACTGACAATATAAACTAATAGGCCAGTGCGCTCCCGGTGTGCAACGGTGTGAGAAAAATAGCCGGGTGGTCGGATTAAAACGTTTTTCTTTTAAATTAAACAACACTTAAAGATATATTCAGTGATTTTCACTTAATTCAAATATCACTTTTTTTGTTTTGTTGTGATAATCCTCCCTCCTATAGAGTGTTCTGACCATATAAGGAGTTCCCAGTTAACCCCTGGGGGTCAAAAAACCTTAGGTTTAGTTTTTGGCTAGGTGGCCCAGCCTTCATCCAATCAGTATAGAGATGGGCCTTCCACCAATCATGATCGAGCGGGGGCGGGCCTTTGTGTGTGTGCTGTTGGCCTGTTGCGTGTCCCCCCCCCCCCCCCCCACTGTAGTGCGTGCATGTGCAGATCTTGTTACCGGGGTGGACCAGGGGTTTTTCCAAATCACCCAAATCACTGAATGCTCCTTTAATGCATGGGTGCTAATAGCTGACCCAGGAAAACTGTAACATGCATGGCACCTTGGGTGAGCACTTTATATTTGAAATCTGAACGTTTATTGTACAGTACACTTTTGCTCTGTAAAAGTCGAGCTGCCAACTTGCGCTTTGCACAGAAGTTGTCCATAAATGGCCTACTTGTGCGCGAGCAGAGCGCGCAACTTATCTCTGACTCTTGTCAACTTACATTCTGCTTGGCGCCCCGGCTCTCCACCGTCAACTACTGCGCTATAAGCTGAGCCCAATCAAGTTATTGAAACATCTGACATATAGTTAATATATACTATAAACTTAAATTGGTTATGTCATCCACATACTTCTTTTAAACATGTTTTACATAAACACACAGTTAGGTCATCAGCCAATCCCTGATTGGCCGAGCAACGCCACCAACACAAGGGACCACCGACATACGCAGCAAGCTGCCAACTCACGCTCTGATTGGCCGAGCGACGTATGCACGCAGCGCCCTGATTGGCCGAGGGTGTCACCGCCGAACATACGCAGCCGAAAACAGTACTTGCGCACGCTCTGCTCGCGCAAGTAATAAACAGTTGAACCATATGTCATGTTTCAGCGCTGAGCCTTCATATAACTTTCGGTTGTCATACCTAGTCATGGGTACAGCGAGGCCGACAGAGTTGAACTCTAGGACCCTGGTGTTGGGGTCCAGCGGGGCCCTGGACTCACTGATGTAGTCCGAGGGGTCCAGGTGGAAGTGGACGTGAGGCAGCAGGCTGCGTCCACACACCGACACGCAGGGAGCCTCAACGCCCTCCGCGAGGTTGGAAATGCTGCATCACATGGGGAACAGAGTTTGGATTACATTCTAACAGTTTTCTGAAAAAAAACCTATGTTTCTATATTTCAACCTTTTCCATGTCAAGGACCCCCAGAAATATGGTCTTGTTGGATAGGTGGTCGGTCTGCTGTGGTGGAACACATGCTCCAGGTGGCCCCTCAAGTGCTTGGGAACAGTTTGGGTTCCAGATGTGATATTACAGATAGCGAAACACTTTTTTGTCTGGTGTTTTAATAAAAAAATAAAATCAGGGGTTGGGTGGGAGGGGGGGGGGGGGGGTTGTGTTATAGGGTTAGGTTTTTAGTCTTGTGAGGTTGGTTTTGTTTGTTTTCCAGAAAACTTGAAGGGTTTCTATTTCCATTTTGGACGGGAACCCCTTTTGGTGTTAGCATTATGTTATGCTTTAGCTATTGAAAAATAGCAGATCTACAAGCTCATAGCGCGCCACCGAGTGGCGCGCTACGAGCTTGTAGGTCTGCTATTTTTGAAAAATCAAAGAACCACCGACATAGAAACATAGCTTTTTCAGAAAGCCGTCAGGATGTAGAAGACATTTCTAGAATCTGATCTCAGGTCAAAATGGGTTAAAACATTATTGATGATGAAATACTACTATAGTATTTCCATCAGCACGAGTACTACAAACAGAACTACGTAGCACTGCCGCTGTGTGGTTACCTGCAGGCCAACCTTCCGTTGAACGCGGCCACGTCCAGAGGAGAGAAGCGGACGTCGAGGTTCTGAGCGGCGCCGGGCCCCAGCGTCCCGACGCTGGGCTCCACGGTGAACGGAGGCCGCTCGGGGTCCCCCATCATCAGAGAGGTCACGCTGGCCAGGGCGCTGGAGGGCCGCGGGGCGCTGACGGGACGCGTCCCGGTCATCACCGCCGCTGACCGGCTGTCAGGCCGTGAGTCAGCTGGAGTCACGCCTGGAAGACAGCAGTGGTGGGAAAAGTACCTTTTTGTTTTTTTTACTTATGTAAAAGTATCATCAATACTGCCATGTAAAAACTGCCATGTAAAAACACTCTGTTACAAGTAGAAGTCTGGAAATAATAATAGTATACTCATTATGCAGAATGTCCCAATTGACATGCACATTTTCAAATGTGTAAAACCTTTTGAAAATACAGATCTCCAAGCTCACGACACATTGTGTCGAAATGGCCGAAATGTATATACGTAGGACTGAAGTGGTTAATACCGGCGGTAATACCGGTGACATTCTACAAACTATAGTACTGGTAATTAAAGCTTTTAAATCAATGTAAAAGTAAAAGTACAGTATTTGGATCTGAGATGTAGTGGAGTAGAAGTAAAAGTACAGAAAATTGGAAATACTCCAGTAAAGTAAAAAAAAAAGAAAAGAAAAACTTAAATTAAAACTTAAGTATTGAGTAAATGTACTCAGCTACTTTACACCACTGTCTGGAAGACAGAAACGCACTCATGGACGCACGCATGCACGCACGCACGCATGCACGCACGCACGCACGCACGCACGCACGCACGCACGCACGCACGCACAACTTACTAATGTACCAAATGCCTTCTTCTTGTACAATTACAGTTGACACAGATCAATTTCACATAATGCAATAACTACCTCCTTGGTCATCATAGCTGATGTTGCCATTTGGCCCCATGAGGACTTGCCAAGAGTAATGCAGCTTCACACTGCCTTGGTTCACCATCTGTAGCCTGCAGACACAGATATGAGAGACACACAATCCCCCCGCTTTTAATGGCTTCTTCAAGCCATTAACGATTTTCTAAAGAGATGAGGTGACAGACTGACAGACAGTTCAATCTACAGAACGGTGACGCTGAGAGAACATTGAATGTCCATTAGGCCACTAATGCATGACAGACTACGTTATAATTGAAATGTGTTTTAAAGCTACTATATATGGATGCAGACTATAGTTTTAACTGTTTCCGCACCAGTGCTATAGAGGCCGCTAGCTCGCCAGTGCCAGACATTTTTGAAAAAAAGTCTAATTAAGCTCTAATCAAGCCCCGAATATCACATTTTAAGCATATTATGATCCATAATGCACATAAAGACTGCGCGTGTGCGTGCACGATCGTGCACGCGAGTATTTTGGGTGTTTTAGGTAAACGTCACTGTCCGTTAGCATAAAAATGCTAATCATGCTAATTAGATATTTTATTACCGCTGGATAATGGGGAATAAAACAAATCTCGGGATGAATTCATGTCGTTTTCTCGGGGCCGGTGCGGAACCAGTAAATAAGAAATGCACTTCACAATACAGGTTGTAGACCTGTAGGTCCTGAATGTAATACTTTAAATACAGTTAAATCACAACACAGAACAATATCCTCAGGCTGCTGAATGTGCTCTGGCAGAGTCCAGAGGCAGAAATAATTAAATGACCCCGCGGTTAGGATTTGCTATGTGCATCTGTCAGCAACCAAGCCCCTAATGATTCATTCATTCATCATTAGTGCCTTCTTTAGGGGTTGATGGCCGGAGGGCTGAAATCCTATAGAGGGTATGCACATGCTTAAAGTGAATGGAACATCGAGTGGCAAAGCAACATGCAAAGTGAGTTTAACATTGTTTAACGTTGATTAATGCAATCAGATATGACTTTTCTGTTTGGATGTATGGGCTGTCATAGCCCTGGAACATGACTGCCATGATGATTATCATGACAGTCATGCAGAAACTTTGCCCTGTTTTTTGCGCTCGCTGCATTTACAAGATTTCCGTATATATAAACATTCAGATTTCAAATATAAAGTACTCACAAAGTGTCCCACGGGTGTTAGTTAGTAGCAGCGCCAGCGATTAGAATTGCTGCGTCCCGCGTTGTTTAATAAAAAGCATTTTTGTCCGAGCTCCCCGGCTACTTTTTTCAAATGGGGTTCGTTTGGGAAATCCACAGTTGCACACCGGGAGCGCACTCGCCTATTAGTCTGTATTGGCAGGGCGGTCAGCGTACCTATATCGAACACACCAAGTGCCACCCTCCTCCCGACCGATAGGGGCGCGTAGTTGAAAGCCAATGGCAAAATAACACCTCGGATAAAAATGCTTTTTATTAAACAACGCGGGATGCAGAAATTCTAATCGCTGGCGCTGCAACTAACTAACACCCGTGGGACAAATTGTGAGTACTTTATATTTGAAATCTGAATGTTTATATATCGTTAGCCTCATAGGATAAATGCCTAAGTCATTTTTTATGATTTTCGGATAATAAGAAAAAACACATTTTCTCGCAAGTATGTAAGAGTTTTTAATGCAGATTTTTACAATGGCTTCCTGAGGGGTTAACAAAATGTTTTTTACAAAAAGATAATCATGAGAGTCATTCCATAACAAAAAAAAGTGACTTAGGCCATTTTCAAGAAAATAATCTGTGACTTAGGCATTTTTTAATACATGTCTACTAAACACCTGGGGGTCTATTAGAGTAATGTTAACTCCATACTAAACACCTGGGGGTCTATTAGAGTGATGTTAACTCCATACTAAACACCTGGGGGTCTATTAGAGTGATGTTAACTCCATACTAAACACCTGGGGGTCTATTAGAGTGATGTTAACTCCATACTAAACACCTGGGGGTCTATTAGAGTGATGTTAACTCCATACTAAACACCTGGGGGTCTATTAGAGTAATGTTAACTCCATACTAAACACCTGGGGGTCTATTAGAGTGATGTTAACTCCATACTAAACACCTGGGGGTCTATTAGAGTAATGTTAACTCCATACTAAACACCTGGGGGTCTATTAGAGTAATGTTAACTCCATACTAAACACCTGGGGGTCTATTAGAGTGATGTTAACTCCATACTAAACACCTGGGGGTCTATTAGAGTGATGTTAACTCCATACTAAACACCTGGGGGTCTATTAGAGTGATGTTAACTCCATACTAAACACCTGGGGGTCTATTAGAGTGATGTTAACTCCATACTAAACACCTGGGGGTCTATTAGAGTAATGCTAACTCCATACTAAACACCTGGGGGTCTATTAGAGTAATGCTAACTCCATACTAAACACCTGGGGGTCTATTAGAGTAATGTTAACTCCATACTAAAGACCTGGGGGTCTATTAGAGTGATGTTAACTCCATACTAAACACCTGGGGGTCTATTAGAGTAATGTTAACTCCATACTAAACACCTGGGGGTCTATTAGAGTAATGTTAACTCCATACTAAACACCTGGGGGTCTATTAGAGTAATGCTAACTCCATACTAAACACCTGGGGGTCTATTAGAGTGATGTTAACTCCATACTAAACACCTGGGGGTCTATTAGAGTGATGTTAACTCCATACTAAACACCTGGGGGTCTATTAGAGTAATGTTAACTCCATACTAAACACCTGGGGGTCTATTAGAGTAATGTTAACTCCATACAGAACACCTGGGGGTCTATTAGAGTAATGTTAACTTCATACTAAACACCTGGGGGTCTGTTAGAGTAATGTTAACTCCATACTAAACACCTGGGGGTCTGTTAGAGTAATGTTAACTCCATACAGAACACCTGGGGGTCTATTAGAGTAATGTTAACTCCATACTAAACACCTGGGGGTCTATTAGAGTAATGTTAACTCCATACTAAACACCTGGGGGTCTATTAGAGTGATGTTAACTCCATACTAAACACCTGGGGGTCTATTAGAGTGATGTTAACTCCATACTAAACACCTGGGGGTCTATTAGAGTGATGTTAACTCCATACTAAACACCTGGGGGTCTATTAGAGTAATGCTAACTCCATACTAAACACCTGGGGGTCTATTAGAGTGATGTTAACTCCATACTAAACACCTGGGGGTCTATTAGAGTGATGTTAACTCCATACTAAACACCTGGGGGTCTATTAGAGTGATGTTAACTCCATACTAAACACCTGGGGGTCTATTAGAGTAATGTTAA
Source organism: Protomyctophum parallelum (assembly GCF_964188405.1). Lineage (NCBI taxonomy): Eukaryota > Metazoa > Chordata > Actinopteri > Myctophiformes > Myctophidae > Protomyctophum > Protomyctophum parallelum. The sequence goes on from NC_139700.1 coordinate 8,357,351, forward strand.
CTCCATACTAAACACCTGGGGGTCTATTAGAGTGATGTTAACTCCATACTAAACACCTGGGGGTCTATTAGAGTAATGTTAACTCCATACTAAACACCTGGGGGTCTATTAGAGTGATGTTAACTCCATACTAAACACCTGGGGGTCTATTAGAGTAATGTTAACTCCATACTAAACACCTGGGGGTCTATTAGAGTGATGTTAACTCCATACTAAACACCTGGGGGTCTATTAGAGTAATGTTAACTCCATACTAAACACCTGGGGGTCTATTAGAGTGATGTTAACTCCATACTAAACACCTGGGGGTCTATTAGAGTAATGTTAACTCCATACTAAACACCTGGGGGTCTGTTAGAGTAATGTTAACTCCATACTAAACACCTGGGGGTCTATTAGAGTGATGTTAACTCCATACTAAACACCTGGGGGTCTATTAGAGTAATGTTAACTCCATACTAAACACCTGGGGGTCTATTAGAGTAATGTTAACTCCATACTAAACACCTGGGGGTCTATTAGAGTGATGTTAACTCCATACTAAACACCTGGGGGTCTATTAGAGTGATGTTAACTCCATACTAAACACCTGGGGGTCTATTAGAGTAATGTTAACTCCATACTAAACACCTGGGGGTCTATTAGAGTAATGTTAACTCCATACTAAACACCTGGGGGTCTATTAGAGTAATGTTAACTCCATACTAAACACCTGGGGGTCTATTAGAGTGATGTTAACTCCATACTAAACACCTGGGGGTCTATTAGAGTAATGTTAACTCCATACTAAACACCTGGGGGTTTGTTAGAGTAATGTTAACTCCATACTAAACACCTGGGGGTCTATTAGAGTAATGTTAACTCCATACTAAACACCTGGGGGTCTATTAGAGTAATGTTAACTCCATACTAAACACCTGGGGGTCTATTAGAGTAATGTTAACTCCATACTAAACACCTGGGGGTCTGTTAGAGTAATGTTAACTCCATACTAAACACCTGGGGGTCTATTAGAGTAATGTTAACTCCATACTAAACACCTGGGGGTCTATTAGAGTGATGTTAACTCCATACTAAACACCTGGGGGTCTATTAGAGTAATGTTAACTCCATACTAAACACCTGGGGGTCTATTAGAGTAACTGTTGTTTGCTGTGTATGCAATGTAAAAATGCCCAAGTCACACAAAGTGAGTTAGGCGGCAACGTAAAAATGCTCAAATCACACAAGTGACTTAGGCAGATCATCATTTTTGAAGATAGTGAGCTTTGTGATTGGCTGAGGACATAGGCGCTGATCCAGGACGATGCAGCAGCCCCAGGAGAGCACCTGTAGGCAGAAATCTCAATTTCGCCAAAAAATGACTTAGGCATTTATCCTATGAGGCTAACGATATACGGAAATCTTGTAAATGCAGCGAGCGCAAAAAACAGGGTGAAGTTTCTTCATGACTCTCGTATGAATACGAGAGTCATGAACCATGGCTAGGGCTGTCAAGGCCAGAAAGTCGTTTTTTGCCACTCAGTAGGCATTCCTGCATAACTTCCGGGTTTGATGCTGATGTCACGCGCATACCCTCTATTGTTTTGTGCTCATTTTTCTCCTGTGAGATGGTAAATGGTAGGGAATATTTTTAGGAATATTGTTTGTGTGAAATTTTATGTTGAAATATTAAAGTACCTCAAATTTCCATATTGTTGTATAGTTTAATATAGCAGTCTAAATAGTCTGTACCTCTGACAGTATACAAATGGAATCAAATGAACCCTAACCATTTGGTTCCATTTAGTATACTGTGAGAGTTAAGGGGAGACCTTGAAATGTAAACGTTTAGAGAAACGCTGTTCTACGGTGAAGCATGCAGAGCCGACTCACCGGTGCAGCCTGGTCTGGTACAGCATGGTGTCTCTGAAGGCGATGGGTTCAGTCGTGTCACAGCTGAACTTGGCGTAGTCGCACCGGGCGCTGACACGCAGCTCCAGCTCCCTCTGCGAGCCCTCCACCACGCTGCAGGGCGGCTCAGGGTCCGTCGTTATCAGCTACATACGCACACGCATGTAGTGATGGAAGAAGAGCTCACATGTTTTACTTAACCCATTTAGACCTACGTTTGTTTTCTGGTGGTTCTCAAACTATTTCATGTCAAGGAACCCCCAAAATTATTATTATTATTAATTATTATAATGTATAATAAATTAATAATACATAATTTAATTATTATTATGTAACAAATAGGCATCCGACCCCTATCTGAAAATATGTTGTTCCAGGGACCCCCCCAGAAGCAAAGATTTGAGTGAAAAATGTTCACTCTGAAAGAATATATATTCCAAATGTGTGCCACATTTTCACGATTTTTCAAAAATAGCTAAAGGACAACACAATGCCAAAACACCACCAAAAGGGGATTCCCGCCCAAAATGGGTTAAGTAATGCTTGATTTTGATTGGATTCTTGGATTTGATTTATTTGAAAAGCATTGCAATTTCGAGGATTACACAAGAACGTCCTCGAGACTTATTTCCACGTACTGACGTGACGTCCTATGTCAGTGTCATGTGATGTCTCCACGATTGTCACGCAATTTCACCGTAACACTGCCATACTGGAGTGGCCAAGATTTTAGGTGTTGGAATTCAGCTCAGGGGTTCATGTTGTTCAGAAAACACGCACGCACGCACGCACGCACGCACGCACGCACACACACACACACACACACACACACACACACACACACACACACACACACACACACACACACACACACACACACACACACACACACACACACACACACACACACACACACACACACACACACACACACACACCTTGCTGTTAGCAGGTTGCGCTTGTGGGGGCGGGGCTCCAGCAGCCTGTGGGGGCGGGGCTCCAGCAGCCTGTGTGGAGGCGGTCACCCATTGGACGGTCCTCTGCCGGTCGTCCCAGTCGGCCACGTGCTCCGTCGCCTGCTCAAACTCCACCTGGCACAGCTTGCACCTCATTGGCTCTTTCGCCAATGTCACCGGCTGATTGGAGGAGAAGGTGACGCTCACTTCCTTTGAGCAGCCGGCGTGGAGGTGTCCCACCTGCAGGAGGAGAAAGAAAGAAAGAAAGAAAGAAAGAAAGAAAGAAAGAAAGAAAGAAAGAAAGAAAGAAAGAAAGAAAGAAAGAAAGAAAGAAAGAAGGAATTATTGAACACTAAACAGTAAAAATGCAGAAGAGATGTTTCAAGCCTGATGCGATGAATGAGGTCACCGGATGATGTCATCATCAGGTCCAACTTAACCCGTTCTGGGCGAGAAACCCCTTTTGGTGTTTAAAGCATTGTGTCATGCTTTAGCTTTTGAAAAATAGCAGATCTACAAGCTCGTAGCGCGGCACCGAGTGCCGCGCTACGAGCTTGTAGGTCTGCTATTTTTGAAAAATCGGGAAAATGTGGCCCAAATGTTTGAATATGTTCTTTCAGAGCGAGCGTTTTGAACTCAAATGTCCTGGGGGGGTCCCTGGAACAACACATTTTCAGATGGGGGGCAGCCGTCAATGACAGATATTTCTGGGGGTCCTTGACATGAAAATGTTTGAGTGGAATCGTCCTCAGGTCTAAATGGGTTAAGTCATAATTATAACTAGTCAAATCTAACCCGATCGGACTCTCTCTCCAATTCACCCGGGGACGTCCGCCTTGGTGGGAACAGAATTTATGTTGGTTGAAATCAAGAGATATTCTGGAACCAGTCTTGGTTTGACCCAATCCAGACCAAGGTTATAATAGTTAAAGGACCACTTCACCACTTTTCAACCTATCTTCATATAATAGGTCCTCACTAATAATCATGATAAAATGGCACGATTTGTTTCTACTCAGTCTGTGTCTCATAGAGGGCTGTGGGCAGTTTAGAAACCGTCTTCCAGTGACATCATCATTAGGCGGATTATTTTTTTAAACAAGATTTTTTTACAAAAATGTTTAGATTTTCATTACCGTGAGAACGATGGCTTCCATTTTCGGATTGCAACTTTTCAGGACTAGAAAGCCTGCAGGGAGAGCGCATGCGCAGGATGTCGGAGTAGACGCACGTTTCACCACTCCCATCAAACACAGTTTATTTTCCTATTTTAGCCCTATATATCGTTCATCAAAAGTTATTTTTTCGTGAGTAAATCGAAGCCTCTAACATAGCCGACATGTCGGGAACGGGGAAAAAGAGAAGCAGACACCCCAACGTGAGTGAGAAGCCGGCGGGTGACGACGACAACACAGCCGCCATGACTACTACGCCGGTTGCGGCCCGTTCAGGTCCTGTGACTATGGCCCAAATAGCTGCATTGCTAGAGTCTAGCCTAGACCAACACAGAGAAGCACTCGCGGGGGACATTAAAGCAGCGTTTACCACCCTGGAGAAGAAAATAGACAGTATGAAAGCCACTGTGGTCGACCAAGGCAAGAGCATAAGGAGTCTCGAAACAAATGCCGAGACGATTGCACAACGTTTTGAGCAGCTTGAAGCGGCTAATGCTAAGCTACTACAGGACAACCAATGGATGAAGACAAAGCTGTCCAGTCTAGAGGGACATAGCAGGAGGTCCAATGTCCGCGTTGTGGAGCTACCAGAATCGTTGGGGGAGGGGACACGTCCAACAACCTTTTTCTCTCAAATGTTTATGGATGTTCTGGGAGCGGATGTGTTGCCAAAACCCCCTGAGCTGTGCAGAGCTCATCGCACCGGTGCTGCTACACCCGGCTCCAAGGATAGGCCTCGCACCGTCCTCGTCTGCTTTCATCATTTCCAACTCAAGGAGCTGGTAATGCGGGAGGCACGTAAGCGTGGCTCCTTGGAATACAACGGCCACAAAATAAGATTCTACGAGGATTTTACAGCGGACGTGCTGCAGCAACGCGGAGAATACAAAACCCAGATGGCTGTTCTCTACAAAATGGGTCTCCGTCCGTCTCTATTGTTCCCTGCAAGACTACGCATAAGCCTCCCAGGCGGTGAGAAGAAGTGGCTTCATTCCCCCCTGGTGGCCACAAGCTTCATCCAGAACTACAGAAAGGACTCCGGTCGTGGTGGCTCTGCATCTGACGATTAATCACATATCACTGCCGTTTGTTTGGGACTATCGGGGCGCGCCGGAACACTGGGTCTTGACGTGAGTAGATCGAGAGTATTCTGGTAGACTGATCGCGCATATACATGCGCCCCACCTCTGATGGACATCATATTTGTTAGCCTCTTTATTTCATTGTATTTGTTCTCTCTTTTTCTTTCGTGGACTCTTGTTGTTGCTGTCTTATAGTATGTATGCATGTGTCCTTGTGTATGCTTGCACTTCTGTATGTGTGTGTGTGTGTGTGTGTGTGTGTGTGTGTGTGTGGCTGTGCGTGTGTGTGACTGTGTGTGTGTGTGTGTGCGTGTGTGTGTACAGTATGTGCGTGTGTGTATGTATATATTTTGTACTGATAGATATTTTTATTTTTACATCATCTTCTCAATCGTTGTGTATTATTATTATTACTATTTTCCCATCTATGAACCTCCTACCATACTGTTTATTTATTTTATTCTCTTCAATGCCAATTGGTCTCCACTGGGCGGCGACATAGATCAATGTTAAAACCTTCACTGAAGATGTTTGACTGAATCTAATTAGGCCTGATGTGTGTGTGCACTGGGTTGTACATGCATGCTGTAATTGTGTCAATATTTTGCTATTCGTTTTATATCTTTTTTTTTATATGTATCTACAAGGTATACTCTATCGAAGGTATGTGTGTGTGTGTGTTCATCTTTCTTATTTTTTTATTTATTTTTATAATTTTATCGTTTATTTCAGGTTAATGATACTATCACTGGCAATTTTGGCAGATAAATGATGCCATTTGTACTTGGGGTTGCTGGTGTGTGGGCTCGGTCGGTCAGATGGCTTTCAACCTAATAACTAAACGCCCTTCTTTTTCTTTTGTTTGTTCTCTGATAGATTAGGTTATCAGTATACTTAATCACTACTTATCTTTATATATTATTATCTATTACCTTAGGATCGAATAGAGCGTTTATTGGAGCTATTGATTGGGCTGATATTATTGCTATCGTGCGTTGGCCCTGTTGTCTGGTTGTCCTGATGGTTCTCAATCATTATTTGATGCCTGTGTCTGTCCTTCGGGCGGGTTCAATTTGCCTCAACTCATTATCGAGTCTGACGAGTTTTGTTGTCAGTATTTTTAGTTTCTTTATCTTGTTACAAGTGACAAACTTATCTCCCTTGCAGGAGGCTTTGATTTGATTTAATTCGTCTCAATTCGTTGATTGACAGACTGACAGGTTTTGCTGTTGGGTGGTTTTGGTTTCTCTTTATTTTATTATTTATTCCTTGCTATCAAGCTTTTGGCTTCCTTATAGGAAGCCTATAGGATTTCGGTTAAACTCATTGATTTATTTGATCTGGATACACTTAATATAGGGATAATATAATGTTTAATGTTTGTGGGTTATGGTGAAAGTAGTTAGAGAGTGGTCTATCCTGAATGGCCTCCACAGGACCGGAAGGGGTCCTTTTGAGTTTGTTTTTTCAGGGGTTTTTGAGTTTGGAAAGGGGTGGGTGGGGGGTGGGAGTGGGTGGCTTTGAGGGAAACGTGGCTGGGCCCAACAACAATGTTTTTGATTTAGTCTTTTATTTAATGTTTTCTCTTTTTCATGGTATTAGCTTGGCTCCTGTATCGACCTTTACATTGACTTGTAATTTTTCGCACCGTTACTCATTGTGTATGTATGGCACTGTTGAGAGATCTGCACACCCTTATAACACTACACTATGACTGACACAAATTTAAGAGGAAATGCAGTCAGGTTCTTTTCCTGGAATGTTGGAGGTATAAATGGAACTGTTAAACGAGCTAAGGTTTTCGACCACATCAAGAAATTTAAAGCTGACATTACATTTCTACAAGAAACCCATTTACATACTGCGGATCAAATAAGGCTTTCTAGACCATGGATTGGTCAGATTTTTCATTCCAAATTTGACACCAAAACACGTGGGACAGCTATATTGATTAATAAGAATGTACAGTTTACTTCTACTGACGTTGTCTCAGACTCGTCTGGTCGCTTTGTCATTGTAACCGGCTCATTATATCAGACCCCTGTTGTTCTTGTTAACGTATATGCACCTAATTGGGATGATGTTGTCTTTATGAAAAGATTTCTGTCTAGTCTACCTAATTTGAACACCCACCACCTGATACTGGCCGGTGATCTGAATTGTTTTATAGACAATCTTCTTGACAGGTCTAGTACCAGAGTAGCCGTGCCCTCAAAGATGTCTAAAACCTTTTCTACCTTTATGAACCAGTGTGGCTGCATCGATCCATGGAGATTTCTACACCCAACGGTAAAAAAGTTTTCTTTTTTTAGTCATGTCCACCATTCGTACACACGCATAGACTATTTCTTCCTTGATAGGGTTTTGCTGCCGTCCCTGGTCTCAGCAGACTACTCTGCTATAACCGTCTCTGACCATGCCCCTGTAATCCTCGATCTAACCTTTAGGTCTAGGCCCAAGGAGGCTCGGGTTTGGAGGTTGGATGTTTCTCTACTCTCGTCTGATGAGTTTTGCAGTACTATCTCACAAGCTATAGACGTCTTCCTTATGACTAACAAGAACAGTGAAACTTCACCCTCATTACTATGGGAGACATTAAAGGCAAATATCAGGGGAGTAATAATTTCGTATACGGCACATGCCAACAAGCTTCGTCTCGTTAGACAAAGAGAACTGTTAGCTCTTATCACTGATATTGACTATCATTATGCCATTGGTCCGACCCCTGAGCTTTACAAGGACAGAGTTGCGTACCAGACAGAATACAACCTTTTAACAACTAGGGATGCAGAGCGGCTTCTCCTCAGATCTCGTGGTACTTTGTATGAGCATGGGGACAAAGCGGGGCGTCTTCTCGCCCACCAGTTAAAGAGTAGATCGGCCTCACAATCAATTTCCCAGATTCGTGACAGTTCAGAATCACTGACTACAGATCCCAAATTAATAAATGACACTTTTAAGACATTTTACTCCCAACTCTATACGTCCCAGGCGCCGGAGGACAACTCGACTATGCTAGAGTTTTTCTCAAAACAAACTATTCCCAAGATTTCCTCAGAGGATTGTCGTGGTCTAGATCGACCTCTGGCGCTTGGAGAGATTATATCAGCTATCCGGCTGATGCAAAGTGGAAAGTCTCCGGGCCCTGACGGCTTTTCGGTAGAATTTTTTAAGAAATTCACAGACCAGCTGGCTCCTCTGCTCCTAGAAATGTTTGAGGACTCGTTACAAGAGGGTGTGCTACCACCGACCCTTACACAGGCATCCATTTCTCTACTTCTTAAAAAGGATAAAGATCCCACTTGCTGCTCTTCGTATCGTCCAATTTCACTTCTCAATGTGGATGTAAAAATATTGGCTAAAGTGCTAGCGGGTAGACTGGAAACGGTTCTTCCCACGGTAATATCTGAAGATCAGACGGGCTTCATAAAAAATCGCCACTCTTTTGCTAATGTCCGTAGACTACTGAGCATCGTCAACTCCCCTAGTTCAGAGATCGAACCGGAAGTGGTAATCTCACTGGACGCGGAAAAGGCCTTTGACAGGGTAGAATTAAGGTACTTGTTCCTCACTCTAGAGAGGTTTGGCTTTGGGGAAAGGATCCTGTCATGGATACGCTTGCTTTACACTAACCCGCAGGCCTGTGTCGCAACAAACAACTGTCGATCAACATTTTTTCCACTCACACGTGGGACACGCCAGGGATGCCCCTTATCCCCTTTGCTGTTTGCCGCTGCCATTGAGCCATTGTCCATAGCGTTAAAAGCTGAAACTCTGTTTTCTGGGGTGAGGAGAGGGGGTATTGAGCACAGAGTGTCCCTCTATGCGGACGACTTGTTACTCTACATATCTGACCCTGTTCCCAGTATTCCACACATTTTATCCCTTCTTGACACATTTGGAAGCTTCTCTGGTTACAAACTAAATTTACAAAAAAGTGAGTGTTTCCCGATTAATGAACTGGCCCGTGATGTTTCCCAGTCTCTCCAATCTTTCCATGTGGCAAACAATGGCTTCAAATATTTGGGTATAAATATAACCCAGTCTTTTGGCTCTCTTCTTGAACAAAATTTCACTGCATTGACAACCAGGGTTAAGACTGACCTCCAGAGGTGGAATGCTCTGCCTCTTTCCCTGGCTGGCAGAGTACAGACTGTTAAAATGAACATATTACCTAGGTACTTGTATCTTTTCCAATGTCTCCCAATATTCCTCCCAAAATCGTTTTTTACTAAATTAGACTCTATGATTTCATCCTTTATTTGGGAAGGTAAAACCCCAAGAATCAGATTGCCTTTACTGCAGAGAATTAGAGCTGAGGGTGGACTGAGCCTTCCAAACTTCAGGTATTATTATTGGGCTGCTAACATTCACAAAATAATTCTCTGGTTGAGTGAGCCTGAAGACTGCTGGTGTAGGCTTGAGGCTGGTTCTTGCATTTCGTCCTCGCTTGAAGCATTGGTGTGTAGTCCTGTACCTTTTGTGCCGTCAAAATACAGTACAAACCCGATTGTTGTCTCAACACTTAAGGTTTGGGGACAGATTAGGAAGGAGTTTGGTTGGTCATTGCTCACCATGTCAGCACCCATCTGCAATAATCATCTTTTTTTACCTGCTAAAATGGACTCTGGGTTTGCTGCATGGGGAAGAGAAGGTCTGATTTACTTCCGAGACTTGTATATAGATGGCCAATTTGCAGAATTCGGAGATTTGTGTGCAACTTATGACCTGCGACAATCTGACCGGTTTAGATATTTTCAGGTTCGACACTTTGTTAAAACCCACTCTCCAACATTCCCGCAGTTACCTATGCGGTCGGGTGTGGAGGTCTTTATGCCTGCAGCAAGCCTAGCTAGAGGTGTTGTTTCTTGTCTCTACGAGACTATCCCCCGCAGAGACCCGGGTTTGGATAAGATCAGGGCAGGCTGGGAGGCCGAATTGGAGATCGCATTTTCAGATGAGTGGTGGGAGCAGGCAACGGAGAGGGTTAATTCTTCTTCTTCCTGTGCTAGGCTTAGCCTCATTCAGTTTAAAGTTCTCCACAGAACTCATTACAGTAAAGCAAGGTTATCTAAAATATATCCGGGCATGACGGATAGTTGCGATAGATGCTCACAATCACCAGGGAATCTGTCCCACATGTTCTGGTCTTGTCCCAAATTGATCCCATTCTGGAAATCTTTCTTTGACATAATTTCTGAAGTGCTGGAGACGACCATTTTGCCTTGCCCCCAAATTGCAATTTTTGGAATCCCGGAGGAGGATGTAGTTTTACCCAGAAAGCAACTTAATGTTATTGCCTTCGCCTCATTAATCGCCCGCAGGAGGATACTTTTACAGTGGAAGGCTAAGTCCCCTCCCTCGGCTAAATCATGGTTGATTGATGTTATGTCCTTTCTGCAACTTGAAAAGATCAAATTCACAATTCGAGGGTCCTCTGACAAATTTTACAACCATTGGCAACCTTTAATATCGTATGTAGGCAGTTTAGAATCACTTTCACCTGACTGAAGACACGTGGTGTGGGTGTGCGGATCTCTACTTGGTGCAGTGTATATATATAGCATAATATATCGGAAATCATTACACATGAGAGTCGAGAAATGAGCCAATTAAGCTTTTATTTTTCTTGTTTTTTATTTTTATTTTTTTTTATTTTTAATATTACTTTGTTTTATTTGATTTACCTATTTGTGTTATTGTTAATGTTATTTTTACCCCCCATTTGAAATTGTTCACTAATCATAACCATATGATCCCTCTCTTTATATCTTAGTGTCTTGTCTACCTTTTGGTTTTATACCTGTGTATATACTGTTTGTTATGTGTGTTGTTCTGTACTCAACCCAATGATTTTATACCTGTGTTTATATGTTGTTTGTATGTCTGGCCTCGTGGGGAGGGATGGTGGGTGGGGATGACTGGGAGGGGAGTTGTGGGAGAAAATGTAAAAAGAAACAAAGAGTCATATTCTCTGTCTGTGAAACCTCTGAAATCTTTCTCTTTGAATAAAATTTACTTAGAAAGCCTGCAGTTTCTACTAGATTGTATTCACCATCAATGATGTCACTGGAAGACGGTTTCTGAACTGCCCACAGCCCTCTTATGAGACACAGACAGAGTAGAAGAAAATCGTGCCATTTTATCATGATTATTAGTGAGGACCTATTATATGAAGATAGGTTGAAAAGTGGTGAAGTGGTCCTTTAACTAAAACGAACAAAAAAACGAAAACTGGAATTAACAAAACATTTTAGTTAACTGAAACTAATAACTAAAAATAAATTAAAAAACGATAACTAAACTGAAACTGTATTGTGTGTCCTCAAAATGAACTAAAACTAACTGAAATTATAGACAAAATACCCTTCGTTTTAGTTTTTATCAATATTTATATGCCAGACGTCACTAATTGGTCCAGGTCCTGACCGCGCTCACTGGGATACAGTAAAACAATCGGATGGGCCTTGCAAACGGGGAGCAATAAAACGTGCTTATAGTTCATTTGCGGTGCGACAACGCAAGCGTATTTACGTGAGCGCGGTCCCGTGAATTTATTGTGCGCGTGCTCATTACGTGCACTCCTGGATTCTGTTTAGCTTTGTTTTTACGCTTGCGTTGTTGCGCCCCTCTTCAACAGACCTGGAGGAGACCTGTGTTGATCCAGACCCTCTTCAACAGACCTGGAGGAGACCTGTGTTGATCCAGACCCTCTTCAACAGACCTGGAGGAGACCTGCGTTGATCCAGACCCTCTTCAACAGACCTGGAGGAGACCTGTGTTGATCCAGACCCTCTTCAACAGACCTGGAGGAGACCTGTGTTGATCCAGACCCTCTTCAACAGACCTGGAGGAGACCTGTGTTGATCCAGACCCTCTTCAACAGACCTGGAGGAGACCTGCGTTGATCCAGACCCTCTTCAACAGACCTGGAGGAGACCTGTGTTGATCCAGACCCTCTTCAACAGACCTGGAGGAGACCTGTGTTGATCCAGACCCTCTTCAACAGACCTGGAGGAGACCTGTGTTGATCCAGACCCTCTTCAACAGACCTGGAGGAGACCTGTGTTGATCCAGACCCTCTTCAACAGACCTGGAGGAGACCTGTGTTGATCCAGACCCTCTTCAACAGACCTGGAGGAGACCTGTGTTGATCCAGACCCTCTTCAACAGACCTGGAGGAGACCTGTGTTGATCCAGGCCAACAACGCCTGCGTTCCTCGCTTCACGCTTGCAAGGCCCTTGAGTTAATTTGAGCCACGGACCACCATTTGATGGAGTTTAGCAACTCAGACCCAAAAGTAAAGAATATTTGGTTATCGTTGGATAAGATTTTGTCCACATGAATGCCATGCTGTATTGATGTCGGCACCATTAGGAGAGATAACAGGCAAACGTTGATCAAAATCACAATTCTTCTACATTCTCTAATTGTGTAGACTTCTTGTAAAATAAGTAATGCAGACGTGTAACAATAATTTAACTCTTGAGAGCGTACAGTGAAACCAAATGCTCTCAAGGGTTAAAGATGTAATACAGGACCACTGGTGGTCCCCGGACCACTGGTTGAGAAACCACTGCTCTAACCTGTGGAGAGAAGGAGACGTGAGCTCCCCCCGCAGGCCACTCGAAGCGCAGCACCTGGCCGCTGCTGTGGTTGGTCATGGTGAAGCTCTCCTGGTGGCGCCGGCCCACTTGACAGTCGGCAAAGTTCAGCACCGCGTCGTGAGCACCTGCACGGGCCAAAGACACCGGCTTAATGGTGGCAGAAAAGAGCTAGAGCAGCAAGGAGAAAATATTACCATAATTGATACAAGAGAGAAATAAACAAAACACCAAAGATTGTGTCGAATGTGGGACTTTTTGGTAGTTGTTTCCTACTTTAGATGACTTCATCACGAGGGATAAGACAAAATGGAGCTGGGACCACATGCACACAGTCAGGTAGAAGCCTAGAAGGCTCCCTTAGACCAGGGGTTCTCAACCTGTGGGTCGTTGGGGGGGGGGGGGGGGGGGTCTCTTCCTGGAATATGCATCACAAAGTAGCTCTTTAACGGAGCTGAGTGCTGCCTGGGGAACTGTATGTGTGATGAAGAAACGTCATGCTGAAAACGAGCTCCTAGTAATTATGCAGCAGGGAATACTTGGCTGGTGTTCTCCCTAATAGGCCAGCAGGGCCAATATTTACTGATTAGTGAAGAGGCCATGATTGGCTTCAGGGGGGCAGGAATCATACATAATAACTAAAGCCACATGTTCTCCATCCTTTGGCTGCAGGGGGGCAGGAATCATACCTAATAACTAAAGCCACATGTTCTCCATCCTTTACAAAAATTAAGGAAGAAGAAACATTTCTATCTCTCTCTGAATTGTTCAATTTCTAATGAAGAGTTGAGGTAACTTCCACCAATAACACCATACAACTGAGATCACACAACCCATCAACCTCCCAAATCTCTCTCTCCTTCCCACTGGGCTGACTCCCCCCCACCCCACCCCACCCTCCTCCTGCACCCTCTCCATGAGGACGCCAATGGAAACAAGCCAAACAATAGTCTTTCTTGGATTCATCCTTTTAAGATTTTGTTTCGCGTTTTTGCCTTTTATCGATAGGGTACAGTAATTAGACAGGAAAGGGGGAGAGAGATGGGGGAAGACATGCAGCAAAGGCCGACAGGCTAGGGACTCGAACCCGCGACACGCAGCCAGGCTGGATTACCGGCCTGGATTCATCCTTTTAAGCAGACCTTATATGGTACCGTCCCTACCTGTGCTGGTCCATGCAAAATGTTAATGAAGTATCCAATCAATAAACATACATTCATCATCTCATCCCGGGCAATCATAATTTGCGTCCTCACTTTTGTCTTCAATGTTTGTGTTTACACAATGTTTGTGTTTACACAAACACTCAAAGCTGGCCATTCACTGTCAATGGTCCCCCTGTGGTTGTTGGAGACATTACATCTAGCAGTGTTCACGCCTTCAAGAAGAGGCTGAACAAACACCTCCTCAGTATGTGACTGTAATCCCACAAAGCTCAAGGACTGTCATTCATCCAACATTCAGTTTAGACATACTGTACGCCCGACAGAGTAGCTGCAGGTCATTGATAGGCTCTTTGAATGTATTTTTCTCATAGCCTGTATCTGCTTAAGCTTAAAAAAAAAAGAAAAAATGGCATTCAATGTTTGTGTTAGGACAATGTTTGTGTTTACACAAACCCTCAAAGTTGGACATATGAAAAATAAAATAAAACTCCTCTCCTACCCTCTTCGGTGTCCCCCTCCTCCTCCTCCTCAGCCCCAGCTCTACTGACGTTGTCCAGGGAGATGATGTCCTGGTAGGCCTCGGCAGACAGCAGTACGACCGTACCGTTGTACTGGTTGTCCTTCACCTGCACGCTCATCCTCACCGAGGCCCTGAGGGGCCGCTCGGAGCGGAAGCCCACCTCGAAGCCCAGCTGCTGGCCCGCGCTCAGCGCGAACGACGCCCTGTGCACCCACTGACGCTCTGGAGGGTGAGAGGTGTCACCAAAGAGCACATCATTATGATGTGCAATGTTTCTTCTGTTTGTGTGTGCTGGTGTCGTTTTTGGAGTTTAATTTTGATAATTTAGAGTCACATTTGAACTGTGCAAGCTGCTCCCCTCTTATAGCTTCGGTGAACCTTGTTCAGTGCAATAATAATACCTGAGATCAGTGGTGTCCTTTAAAGATGTCCTAAAACATGATCATCAGGTACTATGATTATACTGTACTAGGAGGAAGATTGTTTTCAAAAAGGTGTACAGAAAGAGTTACAATTATTCTATATGGCCACACCCACCAGTTCATATACCTGGTTTTCACCACCCACCTGAACTTAAGCCTTGCCTACAGCTGGGTTAGGATGTCACAAAAAAATCTATTTTCGATTGGGCCTTTTGACTCAAGACATATTTGAATATTCTAATCACACCTGGTCTATTAGAGTAATGTTAACTCCATAGACATACAAAACAGAAAAGGTACAGAAAACACGGCACTCCATCTTTAACTGTGCTGTGTGCTGAGGATGGAGCTGCATAAGGCGTTACCTGACTCAGTGGTGTCCTTTAACTGTGTGCTGAGGACGGAGCTGCATAAGGCGTTACCTGACTCAGTGGTGTCCTTTAACTGTGTGCTGAGGATGGAGCTGCATAAGGCGTTACCTGACTCAGTGGTGTCCTTTAACTGTGTGCTGAGGATGGAGCTGCATAAGGCTTTACCTGACTCAGTGGTGTCCTTTAACTGTGTGCTGAGGATGGAGCTGCAGGAGTTGCCCACAGCAGCCTTCAGGGTGAAAACTCCTTGTTTATCCAGCATGTCCATCTGGACCTACAGAAAAAAACAAAAGCAGGATTGAATTGTTCATTCCAGTGGTTCCTCATGAAAGGCGTGTATTTAATGGTCTAGATTACATCACTGTTTCCCAAACAGTGGGTCAGGACCTGAGCTGGTACGAGACAACAGAACATGTAACGGGACAGACATTGAACCTGAGCTGGAACGACTCCAGACAACAGAACATGTAACGGGACAGACATTGAACCTGAGCTGGAACGACTCCAGACAACAGAACATGTAACGGGACAGACATTGAACCTGAGCTGGAACGACTCCAGACAACAGAACATGTAACAGGACAGACATTGAACCTGAGCTGGAACGACTCCAGACAACAGAACATGTAACAGGACAGACATTGAACCTGAGCCGGTACGACTCCAGACAACAGAACATGTAACGGGACATTCATTAGACCTGGGCCGGTACGTTGCCGTCGTTCCTCAGCACCAGGGGCGCGGTGCGCCGGCTGCCGACCAGCAGCCGTCCGAACCGCAGCACGTGTTCTCCCTGGGCGTTCCTCAGGGCCGGACGCACCACACACGCACTGGGCAGGTTGCCCTCTCCCGTCAGGTCAAAGGTCAATATCCTGTTCTTCACCACGGGCAGCGTGCTGGTTCCAAGAGAGAGAGAGAGGACAGCAGAGGGACAGACGTCAGAGAGAGAGAGAGAGAGGGAGAGAGAGAGAGAGATACAGTACAGAGAGAGAGAGAGAGAGAGAGAGAGAGAGAGAGAGAGAGAGATACAGTACAGAGAGAGAGAGAGAGACAGAGAGAGAGAGAGAGAGAGGGGCGGCGGTGGCTCAGGGGTAGAGTGCCTGGGTGGTAACCGTAAGGTTGCCAGTTCGAACCCGGGCTCCCCCAGAGTTACTGTCGAAGTGTCCTTGAGCAAGACACTGAACCCCTAATTGCTCCTGATGTGCTAGTTGGTGCCTTGCATGGTTTCCACTGCCATCGGTGTATGAATGGGTGAATGTAATGCACAATCTCTGTAAAGTGCCTTGGATAAAGGCGCTATATAAATGCACCATTTACCATTTACCATTTAGAGAGAAAGCATAGCAACATAGCACTACTGAAATAATTAAACGTGTGGTAACCTGAAAGTGACACGCACGCACACAGTACGTCTAACGCCACACGTTGACGCAGAAACCTGTGGCCTGTAGAATGAATCTGTTACCATAGGTGTCTCACAGGAGTTTCATAATCCTAGGGTCACCTCATTCGACAGGGCACGTGTTTTCCGACTCCGTGGTGGCATTGTGTAGGAGCGTGGTGCGTGGAATTCTCTCAATTTATCGATATACCTCCAGTGAGGTCTCAAACACAGTGAATAGTATCTACCTGGTGGCCCCTCCAGTGAGGTCTCAAACACAGTGAATAGTATCTACCTGGTGGCCCCCTCCAGTGAGGTCTCAAACACAGTGAATAGTATCTACCTGGTGGCCCCTCCAGTGAGGCCTCAAACACAGTGAATAGTATCTACCTGGTGGCCCCTGGCCCCTCCAGTGAGGTCTCAAACACAGTGAATAGTATCTACCTGGTGGCCCCTCCAGTGAGGCCTCAAACACAGTGAATAGTATCTACCTGGTGGCCCCTGGCCCCTCCAGTGAGGCCTCAAACACAGTGAATAGTATCTACCTGGTGGCCCCTGGCCCCTCCAGTGAGGTCTCAAACACAGTGAATAGTATCTACCTGGTGGGCCCCTCCAGTGAGGTCTCAAACACAGTGAATAGTATCTACCTGGTGGCCCCTGGCCCCTCCAGTGAGGCCTCAAACACAGCGTGGTGGAGCTGCATGGTCTGGGGTGTGAAGGTGACCACTGCAAAGGCGTGCGACTGGCTAGGAATGGTCAGTCTCGCCGGAGACAGATCAAACACTTCCAGACTGCGGGACGACTGTGGAGAAGAACGGACAACTTTAAAAAGCTGCTACCCCTAAAGAACCCCTTTTGGTGTTTTAAGCATTACGTTATACTTTAGCTATTGAAAAATAGCAGATCTACAAGCTCATAGCGCGCCACCGAGTGGCGCGCTACGAGCTTGTAGGTCTGCTATTTTTGAAAAATCGTAAAAATGTGGCGCAAATCTTTAAATATATATTCTTTCAAAGTGAATGTTTTTAACTCGGGTCTAAATGGGTTATACCCACCGGTAGGATAACAGCCCCGAAGCCAAACAATGTGACTGCATTGGATAATATCTCATGAATCTCTCTGTCTAATGGATGATTTGTACTGGTGTGTCTCACACAGAAAATAGCTGTTCTACGAGGTCCAGCTTGTAGATCTTTTATTTTCAGTGCGAGACACGGTGTGCAACCATCTATGCATGCATTAAGACCTGGAATGCATCTCTGTCACCTTAGCTTTTAACCACTTTTAACCATTATTTTTTAAACGAATTAAGCTAATGAAAAATAGCAGATCTACAAGCTGGTAGATCTGCTATTTTTAGAAAAGGTTTTAACTCAAATCTTTGCTTCTGGCGGTCCCTGGCACAAAACATTTTCAGATGGCGGTCGGTGGCCGAATACATATCATTTTGGGGGTCCTTGACATGAACATTGTTGAGCACCACTGATACGTTTTTCAGAAAACTGTCAGGACTTAGAAGACATTTTGTAGAATCTGGTCTCAGGTCTTAGTTAATGGCTTACGCCCTACCTTTGTATTGAGCGGCTTGATGGCGAGGCTGAGCAGGCAGGGCACCTTGCCACTGTTGGTGAGCTTGAAGCGGGCCTGGGCCGAGCGACCCACCAGAACATTGTTGAAGATGAACCGGTTGTCGTCCAGAGCGTAGATACCTTCGGCGCCGCAGAACTCCTCCGAGGACAGCAGGCTGCTACTACGACACAGACGGTGTTCCTCAAAGATAGAGCCGAGGTCTCCCCCAATCCCTGGAGAAGCAGAGAGAGAGAGATTTGTTTTTTAATTTTAAAGAAAGAATGTTTTAAACATATATATTAATGTTATACTATCTGTAAACAATTGTAAGTATTGCCTTTGTTAAATGATACAATGATTGTCTGTGTCGGACGGACCCCAGGAAGACTAGCTTTTGTCAAGGCAAAAGCTAATGGGGATCCTAATAAACAATAAACAATAAAATCTTAGTGTTTGCCAATTATTTGGGGGCCCACTCGCAGCCCACGTGTTCAATACGTGAGAATAACTTGACACAGCAGTAAAGCACTACACACACACACACACCTGGCACGCAGACTTCAGCCACCAGTCTGTAGGGCATGCCCCCCGGCTGGTCCTTTGGGTCCCGGTCACTGATGTCCACGGACAGACACTCGCTCCAGTCGCCCACCTGCTCCGCCCCACAGTCCACGGTCACCACCTGGTGAGCCCCCGGGAGCAGGGTCCCCGCGCAGGGCCACACCGTGAACACGCCCACAGTGAGGCGAACCTGGGAGATGGGGGGATGGATGAGGGCAGGGGGAGTTTGGACAGCGTCTGGACGGCGTCACACATTCGCCCCGCTTCATGCTTTGACGCCATCCAAACGCGACACAACGCAAACGCACTCAGTTGAGCCCCGGCCTTATCTGGCAAAATGCTTGACCGATCGACGATACGCGTCCGAATCACATATCACATACAAATGCGACAAATCATAATTGTTTTACCAATCTTCACCAAATTGGGTACACATATATATATATATCAGGAGTCACGTGACAATGAGCGACAAACTGCTTTTTGATATTCTAAACTGTTTGCCTGTGGGATTTTGATCTTGAAAGACATGCTGAGTGCTCCTTACTAGTTAAGGGGCCAAGCCCAAAGGGGCTTTGGTCCCTTATTGTAGTTTTTTTTTCTTCTTCTCCTTCCACCAAAAATAGCAGTTCTGGCTTAATCGTGCAGTCAGTTTTTGCGAAACTTGGCAATATGGTAGAGGGCTATGCCAAATGGTGTGGACGGGATATGAACAGCTGCAATACCGCTGGGTGACCTAAAGTGGCACTGTTGAGCAGCCTAAAAGGACCATTCACACTGAGCACTATAACTGGCTGCAGCCAGCCAGTGGTGTTGTACTGTTGTTGAGCAGCCTGCACCACTCAGTTCACACAGGTGTGATCTATGAAAATGTCTTCTGCCCCTAATACAGTACATGAATGCAGAGTCACATGTTTATGGAACTTTTCAGTATGGTAGAGGATCATGCCAAATAGCACTGAAACCAGTCTTACTCCAATTGGCCAGGTTTTTACCCCGGCATAATCTGTGCCATTTGGCTGTTTATGCAGTAAATGATGCGTTCGCATAAACACATTTTTCTGGTGGGTCTAAAAAAACGTGTCTCTCACCTGCGACGTGACACCTGTGTCCTTCTGAGTGGCCTCCATGCGCCTCCCAGCAGGAAGCTGTTTGGCTGAATGGCTCTCACGAGGCCCGCGCTTTACTGGACCTGAAGCTCTGAGACAGACAAGGAGCAAGGTGATAATTAACCCATTCTGACCTGAGATCAGATTCATACGAGGTTTCCGCCGGACACACACTGGTCTGATTAACCCATTCTGACCTGAGATCAGATTCTAAAAATGTCAGTCGCTCTTCGATTTTTCAAAAATAGCAGACCTACAAGCTCGTATCGCGCCACTCGGTGGCGCGATATGAGCTTGTAGATCTGCTATTTTTAAATAGCTAAAGCATAACATGATGCCGACACCAAAATGGGTGCCCGTTCAGAATGGGTTAAGACATATTGTTGTTTTGACATACCTTACTAATGACAGTTTGGGGATGGAATTGAGTTTGATAGCGAAATGGCACCTCAAACCCACGTACACAAAATTGGACTACTTGTGTGATAGTAAATGGGTTTATATATGAATATATATCCAAGCCAGTACATCGTATTAGTCAAGCAGCATTATCCTTCTTTTTGGACCCCCTCGAAAATGAGATGTTACATCTCAAGGTGTTTTTCTTAATAAAGAAACTTGAATCACCATCATCATCGGACATTATCGGCAGAAACCTGATCGTGATACTTTTAATGTATAAAGGTATGTATAGTATAGTGTATAATGTATAATAATGTGTCCATGACTGATGAAGTGATTCGATCTAACTCACATTATGGGAAAGTAAGTATCAGCCCTGATGAATGTGTATGGGCTGTATTGCACATTGTGGTGGAAAAGGTACTCCCAATTTTGACTTTATAGGCTTAAATGTTGTCTATAGCCTACTACCTAGTACCTTTAACTCCACATTTGGAGTACTCTTTCCACCGCTGTACAATGTTTTTCCATTTCTGAGTAAAATGGCTTTCAAAATAAGACGTTTAACATTGCAGTGAACGGTGGCGGTTCTGGAGTATAAATTCAGCCTCCAGATGGCGGTGTTGGCGGTGAATGAGTTTAAGTACAGTACTTGAGTAAAATGTACTTAGTTTACATTCCACCACTGGTGTTGTGTGTAAAGGTGTCCTACCCTGACCTCCCAGGTGGTGCAGGTGTGTGACATGGTGTTGTACTTAAAGGTGTCCTACCCTGGCCTCCCAGGTGGTGCAGGTGTGTGACATGGTGTTGTACTTAAAGGTGTCCTACCCTGACCTCCCAGGTGGTGCAGGTGTGTGACATGGTGTTGTACTTAAAGGTGTCCTACCCTGACCTCCCAGGTGGTACAGGTGTGTGACATGGTGTTGTACTTAAAGGTGTCCTACCCTGACCTCCCAGGTGGTGCAGGTGTGTGACATGGTGTTGTACTTAAAGGTGTCCTACCCTGACCTCCCAGGTGGTGCAGGTGTGTGACATAGTGTTGTACTTAAAGGTGTCCTACCCTGACCTCCCAGGTGGTGCAGGTGTGTGACATGGTGTTGTACTTAAAGGTGTCCTACCCTGGCCTCCCAGGTGGTGCAGGTGTGTGACATGGTGTTGTACTTAAAGGTGTCCTACCCTGACCTCCCAGGTGGTGCAGGCGTGTGACATGGTGTTGTACTTAAAGGTGTCCTACCCTGGCCTCCCAGGTGGTGCAGGTGTGTGACATGGTGTTGTACTTAAAGGTGTCCTATACCCTGACCTCCCAGGTGGTGCAGGTGTGTGACATGGTGTTGTACTTAAAGGTGTCCTACCCTGACCTCCCAGGTGGTGCAGGTGTGTGACATGGTGTTGTACTTAAAGGTGTCCTACCCTGGCCTCCCAGGTGGTGCAGGCGTGTGTTTGATCAAGCGGCAGATGCTGAAGCGGCTTTCAAAGTCTCCCGTGTTCTCGACGGTAAACGTCTGTGTCCTCCTGCAGCCGTAGACCACTGGACCAAAGCTGAGGCCACTCGTAGGTGTGATCTTGTACCTAATAGGAGGCAGATATAGTCGAGCATTATTGGCCATATTAGATTAGTACTGTAGGTTATGACTCATGAGATGATAAATCATAAGTGATGAGACCTTTTAGAAGGCACAAGGCCCCGTCCACACGTAGCCGGTTATTTGTTTAACCCGTTCTGACCTGAGATCAGATTAAAAGAATGTCTTCTACATCCTGACAGTTTTCTGAAAAAGCTATGTTTCTATGTCAGTCGTTCTTCGATTTTTCAAAAATAGCAGACCTACAAGCTCGTAGCGTGCCACTCGGTGGCGCGCTATGA
The DNA here is from genome assembly GCF_964188405.1 of Protomyctophum parallelum. Lineage (NCBI taxonomy): Eukaryota > Metazoa > Chordata > Actinopteri > Myctophiformes > Myctophidae > Protomyctophum > Protomyctophum parallelum. The sequence continues at coordinate 8,379,427 of NC_139700.1, forward strand.
GCTTGTAGATCCCGCCCAAAATGGGTTAAAAAAAACTATTTTCCCGTTAGACAAGACAAACACAGATTTGTGCCACTTTAGCTACATTGTCGCTTGGACGATATCTTTTTTTAACCCATTCTGACCTGAGATCAGATTAAAAAAATGTCTATTACATCCTGACAGTTTCATTATTAACAGGGCTGTGTAGACGCAGAGATTTGCAAAAACAAAAACGGAAAAGATCTGTTTAAAAATAACCGCCTACATGTGGACAAAGCCTAAGTCTTTGCGTTGATTGATCGAGACACAAAGAGAGAGGATGTTCACATCGATTCAAATCAAACATTTGAATGACAATTATTTTATCTATACAAAATGTTCTCATTTGAATGAGGGACACATTACAATCTACATATAGGCTACTAATACTACAAAAACTGGTGTCAGTAATGCCATATTGATCCCCAAAACAACATGTGCTGACCTGGAGAAGACTGACTGGATGGAAACCTTGACTGGAATGATGGCTATGGTCTCTCCTTTCTCCCTGATGCTCGGCTCAATCACCTGCAGAATGTTTGAACACAAGCTCATACAGTAGTACAGGCATGCAGGGATTCAACACAAACAAACGGCACTTGATGGGACACAAAAATGGGACTTATGAATAAAGAAAGACATCAACTTTTTTTTCTTCCTTTCTGTGCCACAAGGTGGCAGTAAACCCTGCCAGGGTATTTTTTCCTCTATTTGGTCGTCTTCATTTCCGGTTTCTGGAGACCACCATTGTAATGATCGGCTATTATCCCATTCTGACCTGAGATCAGATTCATACGAGGTTTCCACTGGACACACGCTGGTCTGACGAACCCATTCTGACCTGAGATCAGATTCTAAAAATGTCAGTCGTTCTTTGATTTTTTTCAAAAATAGCAGACCTACAAGCTCGTATCGCGCCACTCGGTGGCGCGATATGAGCTTGTAGATCTGCTATTTTTCAATAGCTAAAGCATAACATGATGCCAACACCAAAATGGGTGCCCGGTCAGAATGGGTTATTAACGTTAGCTCACGCCGTTTACCTTTCGCCAGAAACGTTAACATGTCGGGAGCGACGCGGTACAAAATCACAAATGCCATCCGAACCTCGGATGCATCAGAAAAACCACGGACAACACTCGTAGTTTCAGAGATGAAAATCCTACTTTGACTGGTAAAGGGGCGGGGGGGACGAATACGTAGCTGGCAGATAACGTCCCATACACTGGCGTATTCGAATGTTTTGGACTGGTAATGGATATAGATTCAATGGCAAAATGTAACGATGCGTGGTGACCGTGTATGCCCTTTTCTCTCCCTGATTTTGGGGCGGGAACCTTTTGGTGTTTTAAGGATTCTGTTCTACTTTAGGTATTGAAAAATAGCAGATCTACAAGCTCACCGAGCACCAAGTGGCTCCGAGCTTGTAGGTCTGCTATTTTTGAAAAGTCGTGAAAATGTGGCGCAGATCTTTGAATATATATTTCAGAGCGAACATTTTTTACTAAAATATTGGTTTCTGGGGGGTCCCTGGAACTACATATTTTGAGATGGGGGTCCGTGGCCCAATAGAGATAATTCTGGGGGTCCTTGACATAAAAAAGGTTGAGCACCACTGACATAGAAACATAGGTTTTTCAGAAAGATTTAGAAGCCTTTTTTTATCGACCTCAGTCCAAAATGGGTTAAAACATTGACCATCAGCAACATAATAAATTCAAACCTGGCACTGCAGAACAGGCTGATCTTTGAGCGAGACCTCCTTGTGGTGCTTGAAGAGAACCTGCACTGCCGTGGACCTCTCTGTGGGCATCAGGGTGCCGTGGTTGGGCGTAACGGTGAAGATGGAGGCCCAGTTTGGCTGAGACAGGTCTGTTCGCTCTAACGTGAATCTGGTGCAGAACAAAATATCCAGTCAAAAATCAGACAAATCAGATCGAACTGATCGGTGCAGTATGTGTGTGTGTGTGTGTGTGTGTGTGTGTGTGTGTGTGTGTGTGTGTGTGTGTGTGTGTCAAGCGCTCGCCCCTGGACCAGACCCATTTGTGGGTCCTGCAGGGTCACATTTTTCATGGATCCCTTAATTATAATTTCAAAACATTAAAAAAAAAACATTCACAAAAAGTATTTTCATGGATAAAAAACACAATTAAAACTTTTTTTCAGTAATTTCATGAAGAAATCAAAGACAAACCATTCTCTCCTTTGGGTTATGACTCAGCTAAAAGGTTTGGGAATCACTGATCCATCTATGGTATGGTAAGTAACATCTTATGTTTAATTAATTTAATGCTTATTCACTGTGGATACAGGTGCATCATGTTATTGGTGCAGGAGTTCCAACTCACTTGTAAGCTATTTCATATTTGCCTTTGTTCTTCAGGTTGACAAACCGCTTCACTTCTTCAGACACCTTGGTGGTTCCAAAGTCCAGGCCGCCGTTCGCTCCTGCATGGGTCAGGAGGAATTTAAATGACATGCAGCTCCAAATATTACCCTTACTTTGTTAGATTTCATACAGTACACATTTTATAATGTGTGCGTGTGCGTGTGTGTGTGTGTGTGTGTGTGTGTGTGTGTGTGTGTGTGTGTGTGTGTGTGTGTGTGTGTGTGTGTGTGTGTGTGTGTGTGTGTGTGTGCGCGTGTGTGTGTGTGTGTCTTTCTGACCACTGGCATAATGCCCAACGTCAGCTTCTTAAGTCTGCCTTTGCGGCAGATTCTGCCAATGCTTTTCAATGGGAACGGAGCGGTAAAGAGGTTAAAACCCTCTGCTCAAAGAAAAATGAAGCCTTTAAGAGTGATGAGTTTGAGCATGCTGTGAGAAAAGCTAAAGCCAAATATAATGACATGACCGTGCATATAAGTCTGCAAGCCAAACTACGTGCCAACGACACCAAGGGCGTTTGGCAAGGGATGCAAATCATCACAGGGCTTAAAGGCAGCCGCCGAGCTCCCTGATAGATTGAACGAATTCTATTGTAGATTCGACATGCCCAGAGATGTCCATCCCAGTGAAGCAGCACTTAGTATAGATTCTCACCTTCTGCAGGATGC
>NC_139700.1:8387501-8477501 GCF_964188405.1 Protomyctophum parallelum
CCAGCAGGACAGCTGGATGGTGACGGGCTCCGGGTTGTCCTTGATGCAGCACACCACAGTGTCTGAGATCTGCCCCACGCTGGTGGGGTACGCCCACACGGTCAGCTCCTGGTGGCACACACAGCAGAACATAGCCAGTAATACAGGAAACGGAACCAGAGACCATCACAAAAAGAAATGGCTTTTTTCGCTGTGTTTTTCAGCAAGGCAGGTTGTTTTCAAACGGCTCTGACTCGGGAACGCCATATCCAAATGAAATGGATATAGCCTATATATATAGAGAGATTTCTTTTCCCCCTTTAACACAGGAGATCGACCAGGGGAGCGATAAAAAACAAAAACAAAGGTAAAAAAAAGGGGGCGAAATAATTCTGTCAGTTAATAGAAAGTAAGTCATGGGGCTGGAGGGTCATGGTCGGGGGGTCCAGGAGGTAGGTGGCTGTACCTGCTTGTCATGGTGCTGGAGGGTCATGGTCGGGGGGTCCAGGAGGTAGGTGGCTGTACCTGCTTGTCATGGGGCTGGAGGGTCATGTCCGGGGGGTCCAGGAGGTAGGTGGCTGTACCTGCTTGTCATGGGGCTGGAGGGTCATGGCCGGGGGGTCCAGGAGGTAGGTGGCTGTACCTGCTTGTCATGGGGCTGGAGAGTCATGGCTGGGGGGTCTAGGAGGTAGGTGGCTGTACCTGCTTGTCATGGGGCTGGAGGCTCATGGCTGGGGGGTCTAGGAGGTAGGTGGCTGTACCTGCTTGTCATGGGGCTGGAGAGTCATGGCCGGGGGGTCCAGGAGGTAGGTGGCTGTACCTGCTTGTCATGGGGCTGGAGAGTCATGGCTGGGGGGTCTAGGAGGTAGGTGGCTGTACCTGCTTGTCATGGGGCTGGAGGCTCATAGCCGGGGGGTCTAGGAGGTAGGTGGCTGTACCTGCTTGTCATGGGGCTGGAGGCTCATAGCCGGGGGGTCCAGGAGGTAGGTGGCTGTACCTGCTTGTCATGGGGCTGGAGAGTCATGGCCGGGGGGTCCAGGAGGTAGGTGGCTGTACCTGCTTGTCATGGGGCTGGAGGGTCATGTCCGGGGGTTTAGGAGGTAGATGGCTGTACCTGCTTGTCATGGGGCTGGAGGGTCATGGTCGGGGGGTCTAGGAGGTAGGTGGCTGCCTTGGTGTCATGCTGGAAGCAGAACTGGACCTCGGCCTTGAGGGCAGAGTCGTTGTGGATCACCAGCCTCGCCATGTTCTCTGGGTATTTCTTCTCCTTGTACCTGCACACGCACGCACACGCACACACACACACACACACATACAGTACACACACATACAGTACACACACATACAGTACACACACACACACACACACACACACACACACACACACACACACACACACAGGTTCAGAGATGCCCAATATATTAAGAAATGGTCAATAAAACCACTGGTCGTCTTCTTTATCTCACCTGTCTCTGGTCTTGCCGCAGAGAAGCGGTCCAAACTCAAACACGCCTGTGTTTATGACGTATGCCTTCTGGAGCCCTTCTTCCACAAGAGACACCCTCTTATTCAAGGCAAACAGAGTCCTGAGACACCACACACACACACACACACACACACACACACACACACACACACACACACACACACACAGTACACTTCGATCAAATCTGATACTACCTGCTGTTTTTCCACATAAAATAGGTTATTCCCATGTCATGAATCCTGAAGCGTGCCCTATTTTGGGCATGTTATAATAAACCAACATTCAGCGAAAATAGCTGACCTACAAGCTCAAAAGGCCAAGTAAGTAAATAGGCAAGGCAAGGGTACTTGCACATTTCAAAGCAGTTCAATGTGCTTTATATAAAACAACTAGAAATGCACTCTGTCGAGCTGCCAACTTGCGCTTTGCACACAAGTTGGCCATGAATGGCCTACTTGTGTGTGAGCAGAGCGTGCAACTTATATCTCACCACTACAATGGGTTCTAAATATTTTAAGTTTCCTATATATAAGTTTGAATCACAAATTGATTACGTCATCCACATAATGTCAGTGTTGTCCCTCGGAACGACCGTTTTTACATAAACATACAGGGGACCACCAATATTCACAATCCCTGATTGTATATTATATTATAATATAATGGTCCGTGACATTGATATGAACAGGGTTGAATACCCCTGGTTAAAGGTGGTTAACTGACTTGTAGTCCCTGCTGATGGAAGGGAAGTGACACACTCCTGTGCAGAACAGCTGGTAACGTCTCCCGGTGCCCACAAGGTCAAAGTTCAGACTCTCCTCGAACGTCCCTGGGGTGTCGGAGTGGAACCACAGCTTCAGTGTGACCTCTCCATTGGCCGGGACTGTCCAGCGGAACCTAGTCAGTCTGTACGCACACAAGCACACACCGTTTACTGTACATACAGTATGCAGTGGAGGAAAAAGGACTAAGATTATTTTTGAGGGGCACCCTCTTATTCCCAGTGTTGAGGGTTTGTTAACACAAACATTGAATGCCATTGACAATTAATAGCCAGCGTTGAGTGTTTTTGTAAACACAACCATTGCATAAACACAAACATTGAAGACAAAAGCGAGTCCACAAATTGTGATTGGCCGGAATGAGATGATGTATGATGAATCTCAGTGTTGGGGAAGTTACTTTTAAAAAGTAAGGAATTATAGTTATTGTTACTTATCTAAAAAAGTAATTTGTTACTTTACTTTACATTAAATTATGAAAGTAACTACTTTACTTTACTTTACTTTAAAAAATAATAATATAAAAAACGATTTAAAAGAAGGTTTTTTGTTCTGTCACACAGTAAGAGAAAAGACAACTCCCTCCTAACATTATGAAATGTAGTGGAACAATAAAACATGTTCAGGAATTTTGACAGGCATCTTTATTGTAGCCTCAACTTGCCTTCAATTTTATTTTTATAATAATCAAATAAAAAATGAGTCCATATATATGGAGTGATATAGAGATATTAGGGATGCACCGAAAGGGAAATTCTTGGCCGAAACCAAATACCGAATATAGGAAACAGTTGGTCGAAAACCGAATACAGAATAGCCGAATACAACTTTGTTGTAAAGCTACCTGATTATGGCAAAAGACATGATTATGGCAAAACCTAACTTAAATAATAAACACTTATGGGTCCATTAAAAAAACATCTAATTAATTGGAGGCTTTGTGATTAATTCATCTCAATTAATCACATTTTAATCGCATATCAATAGGCCTATTTGACCTGAGCAGTGAGCTTTTTTTCTACATAAGCATAGGCAATAAAACAAGTAGTAATAATAATAATAGTGATAATAGTATTATTTATATAATGCTTCTCTGAGTACTTAAAGACACTTTTCAAGGAGAACATTAGAAAACAAATAAAAACTACTTTATTAGAGAAAAACTAAGACTATGGAATAAAGATGAGATAGCAATATTCCAGGTGGGTTTGAATTTATAGGTGGTGGCATGTCTCTGACTTTTGGGAAGTGCATACAGTAGTTTTGACAGGTCTGCCTGCTGTGGACAGTACTCTGACCATTAAATACGGGCAGACGCAACGATACAGTCCATCATTCATTGTTAAACCTCCAAATTATATTCCCATTCGTCTTTGTGTCTGCCCGTGTAAACGCAGCAGCGAGTGTGAGGGGTTGGGGAACGGATGGAAAGTATAGTGTTATTAAAGAGGACTCCTTAAGTTCTAACTCCTTTAACAATATGGAACGTTAGCTCCCATGCTAGCTACTAGCTAGTAGCTTCCCTCGTCAGACAACAGAACACCACCGGGTGGAAGCTGCTGACTCACTGCTTGTGCCCGTGGATGGGAAATAAGATTTAAAAGGCTATGGAAGCGTGGATGAAAGCACAGATGTGTGCAATAAAGTTGTGTCGGATCTGTCTGTGCATCCCGCCTGCTGCTCGTGACTGTCGCAGCGTCGCAGCGTCGCTGGCTGCTGATGCATAGTTAAAGAGTGTCATAAGCATGCACCCTTCCTGCGCTGGAAGTAGCAGATCTACATGTTATCTACCCGTCGCAATGCACAGCGCTTTGGGCTTTTACATCTGTGTTTTCCCCGCAACTTAGTTGAATTATATCGATTCACAACTTCGACCACTACTACTATTCGGTGATATTTTTTCGAATGAAGTTGACATAATAACGCCATAACGCGGTTAACACACGCACAGTAATTACAACGCCGTTATGGAATGGGAAATTATTGCAAATAGTAGTTTCGTTATGTAACGTAACGCGATATAAGGGCATTGGTTACAACACTGATGATGATAAGAGCCTCACTTCACACAAGTGTGATTTTTACTTATATGAAGATGTTGATATTCATTTTGTATTCATCTTTAGGGCCCCAAATCATACCTTAGAAAGTGTATTTATTTTGTGACTGGGGGTCAGTGTGAGTCAGTGTTTTTTGACTGGGGAGTCATATTTTGAGAACAGCAACTGCCCGTCATCATTTCACCCCCCTCCCTATCTAATTATTGGTCAGAATTAGGATGTTGATATTAATTCTGTAGGCTCCCAAATCACACCTTATAAAGAACGAGTTTCTATTTCAAACCCAAAGTGTTTTTTGACCCCCCTTCCTATCTAAGTATTGGACAGTATTAGGATGTTGACATGCGTGCGTGCGTTCCTTTACCTCTGCCTAGTCTCATGCGTGTCTCCGGGCAGCAGGCGTGCTTGCTCGCCGTGGTCAGGCAGAGCGGAGACAGAGGACAGTGGAGGGGAGGGGTCCGAGCTCCGAGCTCCTCTCTTATTGGCTGACGTTCGTCTCCTGTCCCTCTGACCGTCTTTGTCCTTCTTGTCCTTGTCGTCTTTTGCAACTGCGGATGTCTTCTTCCCACGACCTTTAGAAGGGGTCAGCCTCACCTCCTCCTGAACACGCACACGCACACGCACACACACACACACACACACACACAGTCACCAGGACTTTCCAAACAGCGGTGAAAGGTTGACTCCGTCGCATGAAGACAGCAAGGTTTCGTCAGTGATGTCACAGTCACTGACTGTGGTTTATAAACAGCTTCAAGTCAAGTCCGCGCTATACTCCCGTGTTGCATAACAGTGACATCACCGTCGATTCCTTGGTATCTTTACCGTAGTCTTATAGTTTCAGCGAGCAGCAGCGTAACAATAAGCTGTAACCTATTTTGTTACAGTGAGAAAACGTCCGTGTTCATCAACGATCCGAGGAACGACCGTACTGGAGATAAATATTCTGTGACTACTTGAAATGTAAGGAAAAAGGGCAGAATTATTTATTAATTTACTCTGACAGCAAATGAGTTAACACATTTTGGACTGAGGTCGATTAAAAGAAATGCTTCTGAATCCAAAAACATTTCTGAAAAACCTACGTTTCTATGTCAGTGGTGCTCAACCTTTTTCTTTTCTTTTTTCACTTAATTTTTATTGAAGGAAGAACAGACAAGAAAAACACAACTGACAAGAGTAAACGGAAAGAAAAAGAAAAAGACAAAAAGTAAACGAAAAAAAGGCTGCATTTCTCATATTACAAAAAACATTCAATGAAATCCTATTGCAATATTGCTAGGCTGAGAGAAGAGATTCCACTTTTCCCACTTATTATAGAATTTATCCTCTTGGGTGCTCAACCTTTTTCATGTCAAGGACCCCCAGAATTATCTCCATTGGGCTCCATCAAAATATGTAGTTCCAGGGACCCCCCAGAAGCAAATATTTTAGTTAAAAATGTTCGCTTTCACGATTTTTCAAAAATAGCAGACCTTCAAGGTCGTAGCGCGCCACTCGGTGGCACGCTATGAGCTTGTAGATCTATGCTATTTTTCAATAGCTAAAATATAACATAATGTTTAAAACACCAAAAGGGGTTCCCGCCCAAAATGGGTTAACACGGTCAAATATTCAATGATAATGTATGATGGTGATCCCTGATGATGATGATATATTGACCCACATGGTGTCACAAGGGGCGGAATAATAAGGAACAGACACACATACAGTACGTACACTGTGTATGTGTGTCTGTGTATTATTTACTTTGTGTGTATACATGTATGATACACACAAAGTTACATGTTGGAGTGGCTAGGTCCGCTCAGAAATGCTGTCAACACGTGTTTGCAAGCAGGTACACAGACACACCTTTGTGGGTGGCGGTGCGAGTGCGTCCGTATTGGCCTCTGCAGCACACGGCCTGTCGCCCCCAACCTCCTCGGAGCTCGAGGGGACCAGGAAGGTCAAGCGGTCGCAGCGGGTCAGCTGACCGCGAGGCACCGCCCTCTCCTCTGGAAAAGGAACGACGGAGAAGGTCGTGGGAGGAGGGATGGGTGGGCCGCTGGGACCCAGACCCAGAGCGTCCAACACCTGATGAGGAGTGCAGAGAGAGGACCAAATAGACAATTTAGGCATTTAGCAGACGCTCTTAATCCAGAGTGACTTACATTAGGCAAGAACAAAAAAAAGCATGGGAATACATCACATATATAAAATGCATTTATCATGAAACATGCGTAAGCTAAGAACGTAACTAGAACATATCTATGTAATGACATTATACAATATAAACTATACTATACTATGCTATACATTATGTACTATGAAGTGCTACAGTATGACTACATACAATGCAATTATTGTGCTGTCTGTCGGGTGGTGATGTTCGGAGGGTTAGTACAAAACAAACACGCGACATGTAACGTAAGTCATACCTCCTCCAGCGGAGGCAGGCTGCCTCCTTGGAGCAGCTCTGTGGTGGTACTGGGTTGGTTTTGTCCCGTCACGGCTAGCAGGATGTGTGGGATGACATCAGGCGAGGACGGCTCCTCTTCTCCCGTCACGGTGTATCCTTCCCCCAGCGGCTGTGCTTGGCCCTGGCTCGGAGCCCCCGGCAGGTGTGCGTAGCTCGGGGCCCCCGGCAGGTGTGCATGGCTTGGGGCCCCTAGTGGCTGTGCCTGGCTTGGGGCCCCCAGAGGCTGTGCCTGGCTCGGGGCCCCTGGTGGCTGTGCCTGGCTCGGGGCCGGAGACTGAGAGGAAGCCTCCGCCTTCTGCCTCTCCTTCTCCTTCTCTCGCTCTCTCCTGGTCTTTTTACCAGCCGGGGGCTGTGTTTGTGTGTACGCAAGGTAGGGCTGTTGTTAACATTCCTCAGAAATTACAATTGAATATTGGTCTTGTGGCCCGAATATCGATTATATTGGAATATTATTATTATAACTTATTTTCCCATAGAAAATGACTTGGTATTGTAAAAAACAGGATACCAGTGGAAGAGAGACAGTGTGTGTGCTGCTCCAATCCAGTGTGTATATGTGTATATACATACATATATATATATATCTTAGAATTGAGCGCAGAGTGAGCGAGAAGCCGAGCGAACCTGTCTCTCTTGGGGGAGCTCCTCCGTCTCCCCGGGCAGGGCTTCGTCGGCGAGGAGCGGGACCAGCAGCAGACCCTGCGTCCGGTCCCAGTGCCGGAGGATGTGGGCCACGTGAGGCCCGCTCCGCTCGTAGGCCCGGAAGGCAGACTGCAGGCGGCGGGTTTCCTCACTGGGCTGCTGCTGCCAGGAGGGTGGAGGAGCACAGTTACAGTTACACTGTGTAACCAACTGTGTAAGCAGGTGGCTTTCCTTTTGGGAGCCGTGTGGATTATGTTTCCCCAGACTTTCCACCAGGCATCCCTAATATGGGCATGTCGTTATACAGTGAGTAATCTTGTGTATATACTGTAGCCAGACAACAAGTAAGACGCTCAAACGCGGGAAGCGAACGCAGCTCGTAAATGGCAATAACAACAATTAGAATAAATTACATACTTTTTTAAGGTTTTCTTTTTAAAGTTCTCTTTTTTGTGTTTTTTTAAGATTTTATTTTTAAGTTAAGTTTTTTTTAAGTTAAGTGTTTTTAAAGTATTTTTTTAAGTTAAGTTTTTTTGTGTTTTTTTAAGTTTAAGATTTTATTTTTAAGTTAAGTTTTTTTAAGTTAAGTGTTTTTAAAGTTTTTTTTTAAGTTAAGTTTTTTTGTGTTTTTTCTTTTTCATTTAAAGTTACGTTTTTTTTTTAAGTTAAGTTTTTTTTAAGTTAAGTCGTGTGTGTGTGTGTGTGAGTGCGTGCGTGCGTGTGTTTTGTGTGATACAGCTGCGCCCTCTGGTGGCGGGCGGGTGGTGTAGCAGCGGGACAGACACACACAAGGACACACAGACATGATCTGCAGGGTCTCATAGTTAGTGCTCATTGCGTTCACAACTATTCCACAATCTCCAAATGCTGTTCTAGAGTCTGGAACTACACCTCCCGGAATATGAACACGGAAGCTGGCATCTGTTCGTCATTTTTCCGTTCACGAAAATATATTTAAAAATATCTTTACATTTTATTTTTTTAATTTCCATTTCTACTAAGCAGCGAGCTTTATTAAATGCTTGGATAATTTAGATTTAGGATAGATTTGCGTGACTGTAAAGACGAAATGGAAGCGGGGAGGAGGCGGCTTCAGAAACACTTCATCGCTTTGCTCTTGACCAGAGCTTCCGTTGCTCCAGACTGTATACAGAAACATTTGAAAATTGCGGGAGGTGACAGTCTGGCCACGCAAGACTACTGTAGTAAGTGACATTTAAAAAAATAGCAGATTTACAAGCGCACAATGTTACACGCTGTGAGCTTTGCAGATGGGCTATTTCCAAAATGCACATTGCTGTGTGTGTGTCTACACGCCATCGCAATATATTCCATTTCACCTACTATAGTTTACAGCCAGGTGTAGATATATGGTCTGTATTCACTCATAACCCTGGTGGCAGTTTGACGACCCCGCTTGCCCTGGCCCCTGACGTCTGTGTTTTACAGTATAGTAACTATACTGTATGCACCTGGCTGTAAATAACATTTCATCACAGCGGTTTATGCTTACACGAACGACTCTGCAAGTTTTGATATATACTTTAAGCAGTTTTATAGAGCTGCCCGTTAGTGTGATATAAAGTCAAAGTCAAAGTCAAGTGCTCATTAAATATCCACCGAACAATAGCCACCCCCATAAAACCAGCAGCTGTGAAGAGAAGGGGGATATATGGACAGATATAACCCTGGTGGCAGGTTGACGACCCCGCTTGCCCTTACGTCTGTGTTAACACAATTATTTTCTACTTTTTTAATGATACTTTTTATGATTTGGCATTCCATGCTTTGTTTCAGACTAATACATTGTCAGCTGCCAGAAGGACTAGATTTATAATGCTCTGTCTGTCTGTCTGTCTGTCTGTCTGTCTGTCTGTCTGTCTGTCTGTCTGTCTAGGCGAGAAATAGTCTATGCAGTTGCTCGATATTGATTAATTTCACATTTACAACAGCTGGAACAAAAGTATGAAAACAATATCTGTGAGCAGAAAATAGGTTTCATATCAACATTCCTAAATGCGTACGTTGTTGACCCAACGTTTGTGGTCTTGTTTACTACCATAACATTGTCATGTAGCTGTACTACAGCATGTGCAATTTTGAAATAGATTTATAACTGATTCCCACCCCATCGGACGGCATGCAGCTTGTAGTCTCATTTGTATTCATTGGCTACTGTAGTATACTGCAATTCTGAACTTGTTTAGCCGATTCCCACCACTGTTATGCAACCTGCAGCGCTGAGCTGCAGGTTGCTTATCATATGAATCATATACTGTAGCCTATGGTTTGCATTCATCCCCCACAGGCTGTACAGTGAGTGTGAACCATAGAGTTATATATAAGAGTGTGAACCATAAGTAGCCTTGCCGAGCCATGAGGCCCATAGGGCAGGAGCCTATCTCCTGTTTCTGTAGCCATGAGGCCCATAGGGCAGGAGCCTATCTCCTTTTTCTGTAGCGTGAGGCAGCTTGATGTACAAGTACACCCCCTGGACATGACGCTAGTATGTCGCAGGGACTGACCCCCAATCCAACCCTTGATGCTGAGTGTCAAGCAGGGAGGCACTGGGTCCCATTTTTCAGAGTCTTTGGTATGACCCGGCCAGGGATTGAACCCCGAACTCCCAGTCTCAGGGCGGACACTCTAACCACAAGGCCACTGAGCTGGTCGTGTGTGAACCATAGAGTTATATATTAGAGTGTGAACCATAGAGTTATATATTAGAGTGTGAACCCACCCCTTCTTTGAGTGACTCGTCTGCTTGTGGAGGGGACTCCTCTAGTGGGTCTCTGACGTCCCTTTTCTTCTTTTTCAGTGGGTCGTCTGTCTCTCTGTCCGGAGGAACTGCATTTAGAAACAACAACACAGACAGAGTCAACAGCATGAGGTTAGTAATCAGTGGTGGAAAACGTACAAAATTATTTCAACACAGCAATGCAGAAATGCTCCGTTACAAGTAGAAGTTCTGTATTCAAACTGTACTTGGTATCAAAATGAACTTAAAGTAGCAAAAGTAAAAATATATGTAAATAAAACGCATAAAATAATATGTAAAGCGTGTAGATCTGCTCATTTTAAATGAGCAGATCTACACACTCACAACGAGTTGGCTATTTTCTAATAGTCTAGGCACAAAATAGGGCTAAAGTAGTTCCTTTATTTTAACTTTTATAACGTAAATAGATACGGTAGTAATACATACTGTAGTAGTAGTATATCTATTTCTATACAGTATGAGCAGTGAGCAGCGACAAATAACAGCAACGGTTTATTCACTGAATAATTCAGTCAAGAGCTGTCGTCGTTCATGACAGATGCTGACAAGCTTTCGCTTTCTACAGCTTTCTACAGTACCATGCATGTCTTCATGTGATTCTTTAGTGGTGTTGCAGGACGACATCTTTCTGCCTTCTGGCGCCACCAAGGACTGGAGGGAACAAAAAATAAAGAGTAAAGCCATAGAGGAATAATTTGCCCTTTCACATCAGAGCTGCCCAGTCCATCATGACTTTTAAATCTTTGCTTAAGACCCACTTATCCTCCCTGGCCTTCCCAAGGAGGGTCAAGGAGGCCTCAGTGTCAGCTGAGGTAGCCCTGTTCCCCTCATTAGTGCAATAGTCTGCTTTGTAGTCTTTATATTGCCTGCTATAGTCTGCTTATATTCTATCGTTTAGTTTTAATTTGGTTGACCTGGTCATGTAAAATGTGCTATATGAATAAAGTTGAGTTGAGGCTGAGCGCGCCTGCGTGTGCGCGTGAGAGATGAGGAGAGACCTGTTTTGACGCCAGCTGGCTCTTCTTCCCTGATGAGTCCTCTTTATTGTCCCTCCTCCCTCCCTTCTTGTTCCTTCTCCTCGTTTCATCCTCCTCTCTCAACCTCTCCACCTCCTCTTGCTGCTTCTGTTCCACCTGCTCTCTCATGGCTCGCTCCATTTCCCTGGCACACGCACATGCACGCACACACACAGTACACACACACACACACGCGCGCGCATTGTAATGCTTTATTTCGGTGCACAAATTACAGTACATTAGACCGGGAATCACATCTAACTCTGACAAATACATCATTCAAGAACACCTGAGGGCACACTGGCTATAGCAGCACCTTCTCCTCCACACGGCCAATTACAGCTGAAACAGAGTGTGCACACACACACACACACACACACACACACACACACACACACACACACACACACACACACACACACACACACACACACACACACACACACACACACACACACACACACACACACACACACACACACACACACACACACACACACACACACACACACACACACACACACACACACACACACACACACCTATAATTGAAAGTGGGGGAGCGATATTACAAATACAGTGGCTCATGACATACTGCTCCAACTTTGTGTGTGTGTGTGTGTGTGTGTGTGTGTGTGTGTGTGTGTGTGTGTGTGTGTGTGTGTGTGTGTGTGTGTGTGTGTGTGTGTGTGAGGGCGTGTGTGTGTGTGTGTGTGTCTATTCCTTATCATCTCGCCTGCTGTGATGTCATGTGTCTCAATACATCATCATCAGACATCATCAGAATGTGTCATCATCAAGGCAACGCTCACTTCACACTGGGTGTGCTTTTTGAGGGGCGCTATGACTATCCCCTCCAACGTCTGACTTTCAGAATCACTGTTGTTCTGTGTGTCTCAGTGCCTGTCTCTGTGCTGTAGGAGCTGATGGGGGAGTGTTCTGTGTGGCTCAGTACCTGTCTCTGTGCTGTAGGAGCTGATAGGGCAGTGTTCTGTGTGGCTCAGTACCTGTCTCTGTGCTGTAGGAGCTGATGGGGGAGTGTTCTGTGTGGCTCAGTACCTGTCTCTGTGCTGTAGGAGCTGATAGGGCAGTGTTCTGTGTGGCTCAGTACCTGTCTCTGTGCTGTAGGAGCTGATAGGGCAGTGTTCTGTGTGGCTCAGTACCTGTCTCTGTGCTGTAGGAGCTGATGGGGGAGTGTTCTGTGTGGCTCAGTACCTGTCTCTGTGCTGTAGGAGCTGATAGGGCAGTGTTCCGTGTGGCTCAGTACCTGTCTCTGTGCTGTAGGAGCTGATAGGGCAGTGTTCTGTGTGGCTCAGTACCTGTCTCTGTGCTGTAGGAGCTGATGGGGGAGTGTTCTGTGTGGCTCAGTACCTGTCTCTGTGCTGTAGGAGCTGATAGGGCAGTGTTCTGTGTGGCTCAGTACCTGTCTCTGTGCTGTAGGAGCTGATAGGGCAGTGTTCTGTGTGTCTCAGTACCTGTCTCTGTGCTGTAGGAGCTGATGGGGGAGTGTTCTGTGTGGCTCAGTACCTGTCTCTGTGCTGTAGGAGCTGAGGGGGAGTGTTCTGTGTGGCTCAGTACCTGTCTCTGTGCTGTAGGAGCTGATAGGGCAGTGTTCTGTGTGGCTCAGTACCTGTCTCTGTGCTGTAGGAGCTGATGGGGGAGTGTTCCGTGTGTCTCAGTACCTGTCTCTGTGCTGTAGGAGCTGATGGGGGAGTGTTCCGTGTGGCTCAGTACCTGTCTCTGTGCTGTAGGAGCTGAGGGGGAGTGTTCCGTGTGGCTCAGTACCTGTCTCTGCGCTGTAGGAGCTGATAGGGCAGTGTTCTGTATGGCTCAGTACCTGTCTCTGTGCTGTAGGAGCTGATAGGGCAGTGTTCCGTGTGTCTCAGTACCTGTCTCTGTGCTGTAGGAGCTGATGGGGGAGTGTTCCATGTGGCTCAGTACCTGTCTCTGTGCTGTAGGAGCTGATGGGGGAGTGTTCTGTTTGTCTCAGTACCTGTCTCTGTGCTGTAGGAGCTGATAGGGCAGTGTTCCGTGTGTCTCAGTACCTGTCTCTGTGCTGTAGGAGCTGATAGGGCAGTGTTCTGTGTGTCTCAGTACCTGTCTCTGCGCTGTAGGAGCTGAGGGGGAGTGTTCCGTGTGTCTCAGTACCTGTCTCTGTGCTGTAGGAGCTGATAGGGCAGTGTTCTGTGTGGCTAAGTAGTACCTGTCTCTGCGCTGTCTGAGCTGATCCAGGTGTGTCTTGGCGAGCAGCTCCTTTTCGTCCTCTGGAAGAGCGTCATACTCTTCCTCGTCCATCTCCTGCAGTCGCCGTTTCTCCCTCTCAGCCACGTCCCTCTCTAGGGCCTCTGGAACACGCACGTGCGCGCACACGCACACCAAAGCAAAATGTATCACCAAAGCAAAATGACCTACAAAATACAGTACATAGGGTGTAAAATGATATCCCCATAAGCTCATAATCCATCCATCCATCCATCCATCCATCCATCTTCAACCGCTTATCCGTAGTCGGGTCGCGGGGGCAACAGCTCCACCAGAGAGCTCCAGACTTCCCTCTCCAGAGCAACATTAGTGACTTCCTCCTGGGGGATTCCGAGACGTTCCAAGGCCAGAGAGTCGATGTATTTCCTCCAACTGCGCCTTGGTCTGCCCCGGGGTCTCCTCCCAGTGGGACATGCGTCGAGGACCTCCCTAGGGAGGCGCCCGAGAGGCATACACTGACACGAAACAAGACAGGAACGCCCAAAAACGTCACAGCCGGTTTTTTAACAAGACAGGAACGCCCAAAAACATCACATCCGGTGTTTTACCCCGGGCAGAATTTTCTATGGCTGCCAATGCAACTTTTTCCAATCCTTAATCACATACGGCAAACACCTATGCCGATAATATCTAACTTGCGGAGGTAACGTGCCTTGTCCGCGGGCAACAGATCTTTCAACGTATGGCATTGCAAATACGTTAGATAATCGCTACTCTGCGCAATATTGTTTTGAAAATGCCGCAAATTGCATTGCAGTGAACGAGAGCAAATCACAAATCACAAATCTTACCCCGGGGGGTGGGCGGAGCCGCGGAGTCGCAGGTGACGCCCCTCCCTGCGCTCTGATGACGCGTTGTTATGTCAATGTATCCTAACCAGAGCTCATAATAGAGCTCATAAGCTCATAATAATCGTACTATTGTATCTTATCAGAAATGTATGTGTGCGCGTGCGTGCGTGCGTGTGTTACCCGTAGCCTCCTGCTGCGCTCGGTGCCGTGTGCTCAGGGCAGTGAAGGAGTCGGACAGGTCCACCAGGTAGATGTGTCTGCGGTCGTTGAAGGCCTTCAGGACCACCTGTAGACTGCTGGCCACTGAGCGCGTGTACGTGCACTCCAGGCCGTCCATCACCACGGCGCGGTGACAGTCGCTCAGCTGTCGACCAAACATTATAGGCAGTGTTGATTTTGATAGCAAATGTAGATTTTGGTTTTAGTCACCCATGGAATGTTTTAGTGTTAGTCTAGTTTTAGTCGACTAAATATACAGTTGATTTAGTCGACTAAAATGTATTCTGGTGGGTCTTGATGCAGTCGTCATGACTGTTTTATCCATCTACAAGCTCATAACGCGGCACGCTGAGTTGTGAGCATGTAGCTCGTTATGAGTTGTGAGCTTGTAGATCTATTTCCAGCATGCAACCAAGTGTAAAATGACTTATACTGGATCTCTTGTTCCTTGGTCCCTTCCTAACATTTTAGTCTAGTTTTTATTTGATGACGAAATTGTCAATACATTTGCTCTTTAATAGTTTTAGTCATCATAGCTTAGTTTTCATTTAGTTTCCATACAGTCTTCGTCAGTGAAAAATGGTAGTCGACGAACATTTTTTGTCATAGTATTAGTTGACAAAATCAACACTGCTTTTAGGTAACATCTATGAAAATACTTTATCCCTTTCAATTAACCCATTAAGACCTGATGCCAATTCTACAAGGACTGCTATATTATGTATTTAGCTGTGGACCCCCATCAGATTTCTTTTCTTCTGCCAGGGACCTCCAGAAGAGAAGTTTATGTTTTTGAAAAATTCCTAAATCATTAAACATTGTCGAAATCTTTCAAAAATGTTCAATATTCCATTTTAATTAATTTACACGTGTTATTTCTGTTCAGCACTTTGTAATTCCTTCCTGTTTTAAAAAGTGCTATAGGTTACAAATGAAGTTATTATAATTATTAGACTAATTTACCTGTAGTCTTTCTGCCAGGATTTCAACCAGCAGCTGTTCCGGTAAGAGATGACTGAGATTGACTCCCACGGGGTTCAGAATCACACTCTGAGTTTGACCACCCTGCACATCAGACATCAGACAGTACAGTTGGTTTATTTAAATCCATGCCCAGAGTAGGCCTACTGTACATGTTTCCTGTTTTTCATGTATTTATTGGTTTCTTGTATACAGTTTTTGAGGGGCGCTAGCCCCTTCTATGCCCAGCTCTCCATGTCTGTGTAAACACAAACATTGGAGCCAAAAGAAAAGTGAAGACGCGAATTGTGAGGATTTGATTGGCTGAGCACGGAATGTGATGTATGTGATGAACGATGATTTGATGTATGATGATAAGAACGTCACACAGGTGTTTTATTTTATTATACACAAAGCACTAAGTGCCGCCAGCTGGTGGCTAAACTCAGTAGTAGGTCCCAGATAATATCTTCAACAAGGCTTCTTTACACAGCCTAGTTGAGCCTAGATGAACAAGAAGTGATTTTGTGATGACACGTAGCCTCATGTCCATGCCGTCTTCTCTGGATGTAAACATTGGCTGTCCACTCGCGACAATAAAGTTTTATTAGGCTGTAAACATCATCCTTTATCTCAATCTGAGCCCCTAAAGATGTTTTAGATAGCGTGCGTGTACGGGGATATTTGATGACGTCACACCATGGGAGTCATCGGAGGCTAGTGATGGTGCTAAAAACAGCTAACAGACGGTAAATAAAATACTATTAATTCTGCGTCAAATTACATTAAAGAAACCTGAGAAATCACGGGTCTGGCATATATTGTGTTTAAATAAGTTGTTGGTATAGTGTGGTATACACGACTAGTAAACGGCTAAAAAGAAATAAAACATTTAAAATGTCACCCCAATAGTGTTGATGATGTAAATGCTGTGTAGCAGCAGTTTACTAAGCCATTAATAGTGGTACTACATAGAAGTGGTACTTCTACAGTGGTTCTCTGAATCATACACTGTAGTCCTGTGTTAAAGTACTGGGAACAACGTAGAGGGCTTGAACAGAACCTGAGAAATGGTGGTCACTGAGCCCCCGGTCTTCTTCGGCGCCCTGGAGTCAGCGCTGTGTCTGCCGTCGTCCGTGTGTTTAGTTAGTGAGCCCCCGGCGGTCTTCTTCGGCGCCCTGGAGTCAGCGCTGTGTCTGCCGTCGTCCGTGTGTTTAGTTAGTGAGCCCCCGG
The DNA here is from genome assembly GCF_964188405.1 of Protomyctophum parallelum. NCBI lineage: Eukaryota > Metazoa > Chordata > Actinopteri > Myctophiformes > Myctophidae > Protomyctophum > Protomyctophum parallelum. The sequence continues at coordinate 8,404,172 of NC_139700.1, forward strand.
CGGTCTTCTTCGGCGCCCTGGAGTCAGCGCTGTGTCGCGCGTCCTCTGTGTGTTTAGCCAACGCCTCCATGCTAAGAGTCCCCACGACAGGAGATCCGTCGGGAGCTGGAGCTGTGGTGAGGGCAGCAGCAGGGACAGGAACAGCGGCCATTGTGTCTTGAGAAACCTGGGCTGTAAACGCGCGCACACACACACACACACACACACACACACACACACACACACACACACACACACACACACACACACACACACACACACACACACACACACACACACACACACACACACACACACACACACACACACACACACACACACGAACGTCATCTATCTATCCATCTATCCATCTATCCTGTGTATGTGTATACAAGGTCACAATACAAAAACAAATGCAGAGGTTATTCAAGTTATATTTCTGAGGGGCGCTATAGCACCCGGCTTTCAGAATGACATCATAATATGGCAGATTGGCAGCCAAAGTCTACGGACTTTTTAATGTTTGTTTAGATCACTTTAAACAGAGTAGAAGCCAAGTCTATGGACGTTGTATTGTTTGTTTTAAACAAACAGAGCAGCAGCCAAGTCTATGGACTTTCTAATGTTTGTTTAGAGCACTTTAACCCATTTTGGGGCGGGAACCCCTTTTGGTGTAAATATTATGTTATAATTTAGCTATTGAAAATTTTGAAAAATCGTGAAAATATTTTGAGGTCAGGCCTAAATGGGTTAAACAAACATTACCAGGCGAGTGTGAATTTATTTTATGTTTTCATTCAAAGCAGACATCTTGGTCTCCGTTTCTCCTCTCTTACCGGCCTCCTCTGCCTTCTTCTGAGCGTGCTCTGTAGCGGCACCCTGGTAGAGCTGTCTGGCGGTCAGACTGGCCGGTGAGGTGCCACTGGTCAACGCCTCTGTGACCACGGCGTCCATGCTCAGACACGCCCCTCCATAGTGATGTGCCAGGGCTGTCGCTGTACTGCTCTTACCTGGGAACAGGAGAGGACCACCGCGCGCACACACACACACACACACGTGTCATACTGGGATTATATACTGTTGGTGAGGGCCAGTGCTTTCCAAACTTTTTGTCAAAATCCCAAGGCACGCCTGTAGCAGCCAATCTACGAGCTCACAATGCGCTGTGAACTTGTAGCTTGTCTATTTTTGAAAATGTGTGAAGAATTACAAATAAACAGAAATGTCACCTATGATGACATACCCAAAATAGGGCATGTCAAGTTGAAAGTACTTAAAATGTTGTTGTTTTGTGTGTTTTTATTTTTTGTTATTTTAGCGTATATAGGCTATAGAATTTGCCTCTGTAATGGGAAATGAGTGTGCATACAGTATAAAGTAGCAAATAAATAAATAAATAAATAAATAAATAAATAAATAAATAAATAAATAAATAAATAAATAAATAAATAAATAAATAAATAAATAAATAAATAAATAAATAAATAAATAAATAAATAAATAAATAAATAAATAAATAAATAATAAAAAGTCCACACCGGTGGGAACCACTGCCATTGGCCCATTTCCACTGACATGTCCAGCCATTCAGATGAGGTTCTTAGTACATACACATTCATCCATTTCCTACTAATCATCCCCTGCGTGCAATGATGACCGCTATGCCTGACCTACAGTATAGTAGTGTCACCTGACCCTGTGCGCTGACCGCTAAAATCCCACCTGTCAGAGGCGCCCCGTGCACAACGAGAGCCACGCCTCTGCGGTTGCGTGCCGCCAGACCCTCGGGCGACATGTCGAGGCCCATGTGGCGCGCGATGGCTCTGGAGACGGGAGTCGTCTCCAGCTGTCCAAGACCACGCAGCCCGCTCTCTGGATGAGTTTGGAGACAGAGGCATGCAAAGAATGAGGGTATAAGAAGAGGTAAATTATCGCAAGTACCTTTCATTCATTTAGTGCCAATTTTTTGTGTAAAAAATAATAGTATAATACTGTTAAAAGTACAACTCAAAGCCACGTTCCAACGTCAACACAGAAGACACTAAGAGCTTTGATGTACTTCCTTCAGATCAGTTCATTATTACTGAGATACATACCATATTATTATTATTATTACATGACATACCATAAGGTGCTCCTTCCTTGGACTCCAGGGATACCTTTTCCCTGCCCTGTGATTGGTCAGGGATCTGTTCTGGCCCCTCCCTCTTGTCGTCACACACCTCTTCATCACAGGGGTCAGAGGTCAAAAGCTCTACGGTACAGAAACACACACAATCTATGATTACATCCATCTTGTGTGTGCATGTACTCTGTGTGCATACATTGTGCGTGCATGCAGTGGCATGCACAGATAGACACTAGGGGGCGCTAGAGCACCCCCTGCCGTTTTCCCTCCCTTCTTGATAAAAAGCTTCTAATATATAATTTAGGCCCCAAAATCTATAAATCTCACGCTATTAAAGGCAGAGTATCACGCTGGCATCTACTTTGTCTGAGTTTAATTATGGGACTCTAGGAGGAGTCTACCTCTGTAGTGCTCCAGCAGCTCTGGAGGCAGACCTTCGCCAGGACTCCTGGGAGGAAGCAGCAGGAGGTTCCTCTCATCGTAACCCTTCGTCACGCGGAGGATCTGCACGGACACAAACGCCACAGAGGGTCAAATGGACCGGCGCTATTCGCCTGGACTTGAATAGCGGGTATATGCGTGTGACTTGACTTCAACATCACACGTTACGCGTGAGTTAACGCCTACGGAGTGGCAAAAAACTGCTTTCTGGCCTTGATAGCCCATACATCCAAACAGAAAAGTCCTGCCTGATTGCGTTAAACGACATTAAACTCACTTTGCCACTCAATTTGCCACTCACTTTATGCATGTGCCTACCCTCTATATGCAGGGATGTTTTCCCAGTGGTGGAAAGAGTACTCACATCTCTTTACTTAAGTAAAAGTATCAATACTGGAATGTAGAAATATTCTGTTTACAGGTACAGAATTCAAAATTAGCTTGAGTAAAAATACAAAATGCATTGGCATCAAAATGTCCTTAGAGTAGAAAGTATTGTTATGCAGAAGGTCCCATTTCACAAGTTTCCAAATAATAATATATAGTATAAAAAAGCATGTTTTAAAAATAGCAGATCTACATGCTCACAATTGTGAGCATGAAGACCAAGATCCACAGCGGAGCCACACTCAGCCACTTCTATGTGGATCCCAAGATCCACATAATTATTTTAGTTTTCAGACTTTTATGCGTAAGAAAGGGTGCAGTACGACAGTTTTTGGTTTAGACTAGTCATTGGTTAGACCAGTCATTAGTCCTACAACTACAACCTATCTCAAACCCTCACCCTAAACCTAACCTCCCACGGGGCAGCACACCTAAACCTAACCTTAACCCATGTCTAACCAATGACTAGTCTAAACTACCGGTAAGTATGCACCCCGTAAGAAAACAAGAAGGGAGTCATTTACCTTTTCCTCGTCCAGGTACTGCGTGTCGAACTCCAGAGAGTAGAACTCGACGGGGAAGGAGCAGGGGTTCCTGACGGTCACCTCGGCCTTGTCCCCGGCACTGAGGGGCAGACAGGGCCCGAGGCCCAGCACGGTGGGACCCCACTCCAACCGAGGCTCCTCGCCCTGGCCCTGGGCCGTGAGCAGCACCCGCTGGCTGCTCTGAGACACACACACAACTAGCTGCTTGCTGTAGGCACGCTGTGCACGCACACGCACACACACGCACACACACACACACACACACGCACACACACACACACACACACACACACACACACACACACACACACACACACACATTAACCATTTAAGCTCGACGGTACCTCGACGAACACTGCGTGAAAAGAGTTAACGGGCAATTACGGGTACTGTATTTTGCCCGTAAACCTCAAGTTTAGCGGGCATATACATGTAATATACGGTAATATACAGGTGTGATGGTACAATTCGAGAGTTTGTTGGAAAGTTTAACGGGAGTTTCCTGTAATATACACATCCGTATTCCATGCTTTTTGCGCAGTGGAAGGTTATTTGTTGTAGGAAGTAACTTGGTACACACAGTGGTGCTTCTCACTCTCAACCTGTGGGTTCGGGACAGTGAAGGGACATTTTAACTGACTTTTATTTGTGGAACCAAGTCAAAATAAATCTAATGCCTCAACTCCTATATATTACAATTCCAAGTGCTTGTCCAAATTGGATTATTTGAGGGCGGGGGCACGGCCTGAAAAGGTTGAGAACCATTGCTGTAAAACTAAGGGCCGATTCATACTCCTATTTTACCGCTGTTTCGGCACTGTAGTGCCGAAATGATTTCGGCTCGTCAGAAATTTTCAGTAGCACCGAAGAGCCGACTTTAGGACAGTACCCGCCCCCCCGAACCTCAAATGACGTCAAATTGTAGGCTTTACAGCGCCGAACCGACTTTTATTCGGCTCTAAAATAGGAGTATGAATCGGCCCTAATCCTTACCCCCTCTGCAGGGCTGAACTTGACCTGTACGTTGGCTCTGTCTCCGGGGTAGAGCAGTCCGGAGGAGGGTATCATCTCAAACGCCACCGGGGCTGGACGCTGCTCCAGCAAGGCTTTCTTACGCAGGTGGAGAGGCAGGAACTTGTCGGGCTGAATGAAACGATGCATGGCCACAGCAGGGCACAAGGAGATTAGCTCACACACAATTTATAATTTAGGCATACTGTACATCATAGTAGGCCTATTTATCATATAAATACTATATAGTGCTATGTCTACATAAAATGCTATTTAAGTTACGTAAGTTGAGCCTTTGCATACGCCTGTAAGGTCGTCGATGATGTGTGTATATATGTCTGTGTGTATGTCCCTGTGTCTGTATGAGCACGAAAGAGCTGCAATACTGCTGGGTGACCTAAAGAAGCACTGTTGAGCAGCATCACACAAGCGTGTGTGTGTGTGTGTGTGTGTGTGTGTGTGTGTGTGTGTGTGTGTGTGTGTTGACTGATGAATGAATATCAACATCCTAATACATCCTAATACTGGGGGGTCAAATTCCTGCTGTCAAAATATGACCCCCCAGTCAAAAAACACTTTGTTTGAAATAGACACTCATGCTTTTCAAGGTGTGATTTGGGGTCCTAAGGATGAATACAAAATGAATGTCAACATCTTAAAAACTAAAATGTTAAATTGTGGGTTTGAGATCACATGCCCTTTTGATGTAAATCAAAAGGGGGGGGGGGTGTACACACGGTTACTGTTACTACCTCCTGAACTTGAGACCCAGCAGTGTGGTTAATTGGTGTTTACCTTCTTGCGAGGTTTCTTCTCCTCAGCGATACTCCAGTGACAGGGCACAGCCTCATGGTTGAACAGTTGCATTGTTATCACCTGATGGTGAATAGGGGACGGGGTACATAACATTAGTTTTTCCCACAATGAATACTGCAAGGAGGTTTACTTTATACTCCTCACTGCGGTCTGAGGGCCAGCTAAATCTCAGTCACAAAGAAGACCCGCTTAAAGTCCAGAGGCGACCGAGCCTTCTCTGTTGAATTATGGAACGCGCTCCCCTCCCAAGACAAATTGGCCCCTTCCATCGAGACTTTTAAATCTCGCCTTATAAGACCCACCTTTATACCTTGGCTTTTAACCCCGCCTGAGTTTCTCTCGGTCCTTGTAAATATTTTATTTCACTGTCCGACGCTGTTGCGTCTTGTACTTTTCTGTGATGTGTCTCAGTTCTTTTCACTGTTTGTACTTTGTATTCTTGCTGTATAGTTTGTTCTGTGTGGTAGCTATATAGTGGATTTTATTAGATTTTCTCCTGTACAGCCCTTTGTAAACTCCGAGTTTTGAAACGTGCTATATAAATAAAGTGGATTGAATTGGATTGGAGATCCTGCTCCTCTAAATGGCCAAACGAATTTCTGGAGCCGTTGTTGCCCCCCAGATACCATGGGTACCTGAGGTAGGAAGTTCATTACAAGAGTCGACAGTAAACTACAGATCAAGCTGTTTGGCATTGGCAGAGAAGATTTGTTTACCCACAAAAGCACGGTCCTCCTTATAAATGGGGCACCATTTAAAAGGGAAATAAACAGGCTTTCCTAAGGTATAAGAGTTATTGACAAGAAGCAAACATGTTGTGCTGTGTCCTATGTATTGTGTGTGTGTGTGTGTGTGTGTGTGTGTGTGTGTGTGTGTGTGTGTGTGTGTGTGTGTGTGTGTGTGTGTGAATTGCATTGTTTCACCTGACACATGCCACATTGCACTCTGTCAAACAGCAGTTGATCTGTGGAAACTGTCAGGGCTGGCATGGTTACCACGGCACACAGCCGCACCTGCACGGTAGGGCCTCCTGTCACCTGTCGATCAAACATAAATACATTATTCAGAGTTCATTAAATGACTGCAATACTAGTTTGGATTATAACTGATCATATCAGTTATCAGTTTGAATGAATTCATACTGGTCATTAAGGGAGATCAAAAGCCAATCTGGAAGAAATCACACATCTTTGTTCAATGAAGTACAATATACATTTGATACTTCCCTATGTGCAAAAAAATGTTACTCCATGTTTGCTAGTACAATTTAGGCATTTAGCAGACGCTCTTAATTCCAGAGCGACTTGCATTAAGCAAGAACAAAAACAAAAACATGGCAATACATACTACATACAAAAAAAGTTATCATGAGTTCATGACGTAGAGAGTGACTGTTATGCATGTGTGTATATATTACCTGTATGGGCATGATAACACTGACGCCACCCATCTCCAAGTTGGCTCCTCTGGGATCAAACTTAACCGTGAACGTCTGTGTCTCACAGTGGGGCAAGTTCCTCACTCTCTCAAAGTCTGAACTGAAACCTTTACAAGGCAGGACAAATAATAGTAAAATGTTTCATTTCCAAAAGAGTGGAAAGACAATGCAGTGAAATAAATACCCAGGGGACAACATTATAGCAAACATAAGGACAGTCAAACAGAGTAAACAAGTTGTCTCTGAGTGTTTATGACAGCATGAAAACTGTCTGTTACGGGAGGCACTTTGCAGGCTGGACGTGCTTGTTCCCTTGAAATGGAATTAGCCTTTGTTTTTTTCAATCTCCCTGCCTTTAAGTAGTTTCTCTGAGCATTCATCAAAATTAGGTCAAGACGGACTGGACGTTAACTTAGGAAACAGTCATGAGTAATGGCGGTCTTTGTCGGCGGTGATTAGCAAGAACAGAATTTCACCCAGATAGCATCAGCATTGATACCCGACGGCAGTAAATCACAAAGCCACTTTTAACCCCTTTTGGACTGAGTTTGATTCAAAAAATGTCTTCTAAATCCTAACATCTTTCTGAAAAACCTGTTGTCAGTGGATGCTCAACCTTTTTCATGTCAAGGATCCCCAGAACTATCTCTATTGGGCCACGGACCCCCATCTCAAAATATGGTGTTCCAGGGACCCCCCCCCCCCCCCCAGAAGCAAATATTTTAGTTAAAAATGTTCGCTCTGAAATATATATTCAATAATTTGTGCCACATTTTAACGACTTTTCAAAAATAGCAGACCTACAAGCTCGAGCTTGTAGTTCCGCTATTTTTCAATAGCTAAATTATAACAATGTTTAAAACACCAAAAACGGGGTTCCCGCCTAAAATGGGTTAATAGTATTGCGTGTCTGGTTTCAAAGCTATACTGTACTGTACACACAACGATTGGTTATACCTGTGCCGGCCAGGGGTTTGAGGTTTGCGCGGAAGCACACGGACACGGGTCCAGTGTTGACGATCTTCACCGCGTGACTGAGGACTTCACCGTGGATGACGTGGCCGAAGTCCAGCACGTACTCTGGCAGCAGGACCCTGCGTGGATGGACACACAGCTGGGAGTTTACATACCTGTTCACAGTGACATCCAACATGCAGTAATCATTGCTCACTTGCGTGTGTGCAGAGAGAGTGCAGGTGCGCCTCTAATATTAAGGGGACCCATGCATCTTTTCTCCAGTGGTGAGGTCATGAGATCAGAGAGTACAGAGAAACCTGCTGGGGCCTGTACTATGAAGCTGGATTTGGGGTTTAGCCAGTGGTGGAAAAAGTACTAAAATGTTTTGAAAAAATAAAGAAAAACGACGGCGAACGTGATCAGCAGACGGGCCAAACGGGGCCCACGGACAAAGAAGTAAAAGTATCGAAAGTTAGAAATAGTAAAAGTACCTCAAAATGTCACTTAGGTTAGGAATAGTACTTCTGAGTTACTTGACATCACTGACTTCAGGTTTCTACCTGTGAATTCAGGGCTATACAATGGTGGTTCACTTCTTAGCAGGGTACATCGCTATGGTAACATATTATGATGTACTTTATATTACAGTATGCATCTGGGATAAAGGATGGTGTTGGCTGCTTGCTCCTCTGTTCAAAACGTATTCAATATACTGTTTGGAAGCTGGTGAATGTTTCCCTCGACTGCCGGAGGGGCTGCAGGTGAGACCAATGCCCCTCTATCGTCTCCCCAACTAGAGCTTGGGGAGCCAAGTGTGTGTGTGTGTGTGTGTGTGTGTGTGTGTGACTGTGTGTGTGTGACTGTGTGTGCGTGACTGTGTGTGCGTGCGTTGTTCTGAGACCTGCTGAGCTTGCGCCACCTGCTGTTGGAACTTGGCATATTTCCTAGCTCCAGTAGACCGCCTGTGACGGTGGCAGCATTCTCTTTGACCAGCAGTCGATCAACTTCCTGATGCAGCAGTTCTTCATACTGAAGAGAGCAACACAGAGAGAGAGGAGAGAGAACGGGGCAGAGGAGGTTGGCATGAACCCAGCTGCTAAAGCCTAATTCAATGCTTTGTGGCACGACATTTAAAAAGAAACATTGCAGTCAGATCAGTTAAAACTCCTGGAGAGAAAAGAGAAATAAGTTAAATTAACGTGATTATGAGAGAAACCAAGAAAGGAAGAGAGAGGAACTGAGCGACCATGAAAAACATACCATAGAAACGTCAGACAGTTAACCCATTTTGACCTGAGATCAGATTCTAAAAATGTCTTCTACATCCTGACAGTTTTCTGAAAAAGCTACGTTTCTATGTCAGTGGTTCTTCGATCTTTCAAAAATAGCAGACCTACAAGCTCGTAGTGCGCCACTCGGTGGCGCGCTACGAGCTTGTAGATCTGCTATTTTTCAATAGCTAAAGCATAACATAATGCTAACACCAAAAGGGGTTCCCGCCCCAAAATGGGTTAGTGAGAGGGCTACTGTAACACACAACAAGCATACAGTAAGTAAGAGCCTTCAGCTCGCTGTGACGTGGAAACACAAGGCTGCATACCGTACCGAGGGGACCAGGAGACTTGGAAGAACAGAAAAGAGAACACAAATCAGTAATTAATGGGAATATGATATATAATGAGAATACTGCATACATGTACATCTCACAGTAACAGCTGGGGGCCCTTTGATAGAAAAACCCACAGGAAAAATGTCAAGCTACTGTATAGGCCCTTGGTAGAGGTGTAATCATGCATTGAAACCAGTGTAATCATGCATGTATGCAGATAAACCAGTTCAGGGCCGTGTCCCTGGCCAAATCACATCAAGGACTATACAGTACAGTACATGTATTGTTGATACCCACATTATGTCATGTTCTTGAACTGTACATCAAGCTTCCTCATGTTAAAGGGGAATTCCGCAGTAGCCGTTTTTTTTCTGATAATGTATACATGTATGAATCACTGTGAAAATAAAAACCTGTATATGGGTGCTATGGCAGGTAGGCGGGGTCAAACACCATCCTGGTCAAAGTGGAACATTCTGTGAAATTTAGGAGAGCAAGGAGAGCTCCGCTATTTATTTTTAATTATAAAAAAAAAACTGATTAACACATCAAACAAATAGCGGGTTTAGCGTATTACGCAGGGCAGCAAACCGACAGGAGATAGGCTCCTGGTCCATGGGCCAACATGGTTCCCAAAGCTACTAACTTGCTTGATATGCAGAGAAAGCATACCGACTTCACAGTCACGCACAGTTATTTGAACATTCTACAGAAAAGTACACTTGCCTGACAGCAATTCGATACGAGGGGGATTCTCCGCGGAATTATGCGCCTGCTAGGACCAGACCCAAAAAACCCATTAAAAAAATCATATCACATCAAGAAGGCTTAGCTCTGTGGAATGCTGAAAAAAAGTAATTTAGTGTTATTTTGCAGTGTACTGACTGTGGGGACGCAGCCTCCATCCAGGATGCCTCCATCGGTGTAATGTCCTCTCCCGGCCTCCTCCTCCTCCTCCTCCTCCTCCTCCTCTCTCTCTCTGTCTGCTTCCACTGAGACCCTGGCCTGTTGAACCACAGCATCGTAGCGCTCCTCTTCTGAACCACAGACACAAACATTGAATTCCATTGACAATGAATGAATGGCCAGCTGTGAGTGTTTGAACACTGAAAACGAAGGTGCAAAAGTGTGATTGGCCGGAATGAGATGATGTGTGATGACAAGAGCGCCCCTCACTTCACACGGGTGTGATTTTCTTTTACTTTAGTTCGATTCATATATTGCTGTGAACCTTATACGATAAGGGAGTATCAGTATCAGACTCAAGGTGCCACTCTGAAAAGTATAACTGGCATGTGACTGAATCGGCCACCGTCACATGTGCTTCTAGTGTGTGTGTGTGTGTGTGTGTGTGTGTGTGTGTGTGTGTGTGTGTGTGCGTGTGCGTGTGCTTACGCAGAGGTCGCGGCAGGTCCAGGCTCATCCTAGGGAACACTCCCTCCCCGGTCAGAGTGACGTCCTGGGGCAGAAGAAAGGCCACCTGCAGCCGGAAACGTCTGTGGAACACCTCAGGAACGCCCGGAAGGTAGAACACCCGCAGGTACTGCACTGCACCGGCCTCCACGTAGCCCTGACACACACACACACACACAGATATATCATATTTTTTCATAATAGGATTATGCCCCATTTTATACTTCACTGTATCATGACAGTAGACTATATTCACACAGCGTCCATTTTGCTCTCACGTCATATTTGCGGGTTGAGAAGAAATGCCATCCCAACGGAGAGGTGCTTCACTAACTAAATAGCAAAATGGCCGCCGTGTGAATATGCTGAGTGGGATGCAAAAGTAGCAGCTCTATAATGTCCAAAAATAAGGACTGTTGCTGGGAAGACTGTTGGTTTTTATTGAAGTATTTTACCAGTGAAAAGTATTATCCAGAGCTCATAACTAAATAATAATGACATTGTATAAATTGGAACACAGATGCATTTTCTTTACTGTTACAGAGCCTGCAGTTCTGTCCGCAGTGTAGCCCAGCCCATATTCTGTAGCAGACATTTGGCAATAATAATTGCCAGAAGCTGAGCTCATGCCTGGACTATTTTCAGGCAAAGACTTGTTGTGTAGGGAATGAAAAAGAGGGGAGTTGAGTAAACACCCCTGCTGGGGGACCCCGTTCAACAAACCACTTAAACCCTAAACCTCTAGACGTGGAAAACGGGACCTGAATTGGCTCCGTAACATGTTCATCTTCTTTCCGTCTACATCTTTGCAAGCTCACAACACGTTGTGCTGTGTGTGAGCTTGTAGATCTGCTATTTTGGGCTGGTTGGCACTTTTAAAGTGTTTAACCCATTCAGCACGGGAACCCCTTTGTGTTTTAAGCATTGTGTTATACTTTAGCTATTGAAAAACAGCAGATCTACAAGCAAATAGCACGGCACTGAGTGCCTCGCTACGAGCTGGTAGATCTGCTATTTTTTTAACTCAAATCTTTGCTCCTGGGGGGTCCTGGAACAACATAATTTCAGATGGGGGTCGGTGCATGGCCTATTTACATATAATTGTTGGGGTCCTTGACGTGAAATATTGAGCACCACTGATATATAAACATAGGTACCATAGCGCGCCTCCGAGTGGCGCGCTATGAACTTGTAGGTCTGCTATTTCTTTTAAATCGTAAATATATATATATAATATATATATTCTTTCAGAGCAAACGTTTTTTTTATTTTGACGTCAGGCCTGTGTTGGGGAGGACCACGGGCCTATAAAGTGTTTAAACTCACGGTGTTGGGGAGGACCACGGGCCTATAAAGTGTTTAAACTCACGGTGTTGGGGAGGACCACGGGACTATAAAGTGTTTAAACTCATGGTGTTGGGGAGGACCACGGGCCTATAAAGTGTTTAAACTCACGGTGTTGGGGAGGACCACAGGCCTATAAAGTGTTTAAACTCACAGTGATGGGGAGGACCACGGGCCTATAAAGTGTTTAAACACACGGTGTTGGGGAGGACCACGGGCCTATAAAGTGTTTAAACTCACGGTGTTGGGGAGGACCACGGGACTATAAAGTGTTTAAACTCACGGTGTTGGGGAGGACCACGGGCCTATAAAGTGTTTAAACTCACGGTGTTGGGGAGGACCACAGGTCTATAAAGTGTTTAAACTCACGGTGTTGGGGAGGACCACGGGACTATAAAGTGTTTAAACTCACGGTGTTGGGGAGGACCACGGGCCTATAAAGTGTTTAAACTCACGGTGTTGGGGAGGACCACAGGCCTATAAAGTGTTTAAACTCACGGTGTTGGGGAGGACCACGGGACTATAAAGTGTTTAAACTCACGGTGTTGGGGAGGACCACGGGCCTATAAAGTGTTTAAACTCACGGTGTTGGGGAGGACCACAGGCCTATAAAGTGTTTAAACTCACGGTGTTGGGGAGGACCACGGGCCTATAAAGTGTTTAAACTCACGGTGTTGGGGAGGACCACGGGCCTATAAAGTGTTTAAACTCACGGTGTTGGGGAGGACCACGGGCCTATAAAGTGTTTAAACTCACGGTGTTGGGGAGGACCACGGGACTATAAAGTGTTTAAACTCACGGTGTTGGGGAGGACCACGGGCCTATAAAGTGTTTAAACTCACGGTGTTGGGGAGGACCACGGGCCTATAAAGTGTTTAAACTCACGGTGTTGGGGAGGACCACAGGCCTATAAAGTGTTTAAACTCACGGTGTTGGGGAGGACCACGGGCCTATAAAGTGTTTAAACTCACGGTGTTGGGGAGGACCACAGGCCTATAAAGTGTTTAAACTCACGGTGTTGGGGAGGACCACGGGCCTATAAAGTGTTTAAACTCACGGTGTTGGGGAGGACCACAGGCCTATAAAGTGTTTAAACTCACGGTGTTGGGGAGGACCACAGGCCTATAAAGTGTTTAAACTCACGGTGTTGGGGAGGACCACAGGCCTATAAAGTGTTTAAACTCACGGTGTTGGGGAGGACCACAGGCCTATAAAGTGTTTAAACTCACGGTGTTGGGGAGGACCACGGGCCTATAAAGTGTTTAAACTCACGGTGTTGGGGAGGACCACAGGCCTATAAAGTGTTTAAACTCACGGTGTTGGGGAGGACCACGGGCCTATAAAGTGTTTAAACTCACGGTGTTGGGGAGGACCACAGGCCGGCCTGGTCTGAGCTCTGCAGGAAACAGTCCTTCCCTCTTCCCTTCAAACTCCTCCTCTTCCTCCTCTTCCTCCTCCGGCCCCTCCGCTGTCCTCTGCTGCTCGTCGTGCTCCCTGCTCTGCTGGCCTCCCTCCTCCGGGGGCAGCGACGTGCTGAAACTGAAGCCCACCTTGCCCTGGTTCTGCAGGACCAGCTCGGCCTCCGCAACGCGGTCAAACAGCTGGACGACAGGCACAGAGAGAGAGAGAGAGAGAGAGAGAGAGAGAGAGAGAGAGAGAGAGAGAGACTTGAACTGCATTTCAATACTTTCTGATAAGGACCTAAATAGACTTCAAAATAACAATGTTGGGGCAATGTTGCAACGTGCAATTAACGAGGAAAGATCCACCCTTGACGACTGGATGACTCAGACTGGATGAGGTTTGAAGGCAGAGAGAGAGAGAGAGAGAGAGAGAGAGAGAGAGAGTGCTGAACAGACAGGAAGGTCAAGGGAGGATGTTGTGCTGAATCACTCCTTTCGACCTAACGCAGCAATCAATATGTCCTCGTTTTGAATATCAATGATATTCCGCTTTGGATGGCTTGCATAATAAGGGGGGGTATAGGGAGGGGGGCGGCCAAACTGTGGAAAAACTACACGGTGACATTTCAAAGTCGATGCTGTGGGTGTTCAGTTCACTACGGTGTGTGTCGAGACTCAATAGTTTGCTTGCTTGAGTCTATCGAGGCCCATATGCAACAATATACAATTTACAACATTTACAGATGCTCTTAATCCAGAGCGATTTACAGTAAAGCAAGCACAACACATGGTAATACATCAAATGCACTGAAATAGTCACCTAAACCAAGAACCTATCATCCATCTACCAGTAGAATGTCCGTACATTGAAACTATAAACGATAATGGAATAGCAATAGAATGACCGATCAATATCCAGCTGCATCCTATTACTAATAATTTAGCGGACTGTCTGTCAGTCAGTCAGTCAGATTACTTCCTTAGCATAGAGCAAGACAGCTGCTCGCTTTCTGCGCCATCTCACAACGCCACGACGCACGGACCGCCTCAGGGAACCTAGCGCCGCACAGCCCTGTCCTCCAACCTCAATCTGCCCCGCATTACACACACACCAAACATTCTAACAATCATCTTAATTAAATTAATTTGCGTCAAAAAAAACTAACATCTCCCCGCAAATCACGTGTCACCAGTGAAATGCATGTTGGGACGGACACAGATTAATACTGGGACACACTTTTCCGCGCAACAGACCCACACGGGTAAACAATCCCCCCCCCCCCCCCATCACATTACCCACACTGAACATCATTTGCTGTGTGTGTGTGTGTGTGTGTGTGTGTGTGTGTGTGTGTGCATACTATACTATACTATACTATACTATACTATACTATACTATACTATACCTGCAGGCCCAGATCAATGTGGGAGGAGCTGAGGCTGTAGGTGACGTCAGAGGCCTCTCCCCTGAGGGTGATGTCATACGTAGGCCCCTCCTCCACGTGGCACTGTGCCAACACCTGGCCCCGGACATGGGCGTGGCCGTAGAAGGAGAACGTGACCACCTGGCTGGCGCCGGGCTGCAGCTGACCATATATGGGCAAGATGTCAAACACCTGGGAGGTACATGAGAGAGAGAGAGAGAGAGAGAGAGAGAGAGACGCATGTCTTTTGGTAAAATAATACAAAAATATAAAATGGATGCTTTTGGTGTTAGCATTATGTTATGCTTTAGCTATTGAAAAATTGCAGATCTACAAGCTCATAGCAAAAAATCGAAGAACGACTGACTAGAAACAGCTATTTCAGAAAACTGTCAGGATGTAGAAGACATTTATAGAATCTGATCTCAGGTCAAAATGGGTTAAACCACATACTGTAGTGTAGGGCCTACAGTATATATATATTTTTTTTATATATATTATTTATTTTGAGGGTTTTCTTTACATAGACACAAGGACAACACAGCAGACTTACATACAAGACAGTTACTTACATAAAAACAACAATGAAGAAACAGAGAAAAAATAGAAATAAAAGAGAAAATAAATAATAAATAATAAATAATAATTTATTATGTTATGTTACATGGGTTGTGTAATGCATGTGTCAGAATGGGTTAAGGTGGGTCCTACACAGAATCAAATGCGCTCTTCGATGTGATCCAAAAAGGGGGTCCATACCTCTACAAATACATCTGCCTTATTTTGTGTTTCATACTTGAGTCTCTCCAGTGGTAGTAGTGACATTATTTGGGCCATCCACATTAATCTGTCTTCCACAAGATTAAGATACATTTCTTTGCCAAGAATCTAAATAGATCAAATAATTTCCTATGAGCAGAGCTCAACTTTACATTTGGGTCTGCCCCTAACAGGTATAACAGAGGAGATTTTCTCAATTTTACTTTAAGGATTTTTTCAATTTGATCATGAATTATTTGCCAAAATGGTTTGATTTTTGGACAAAACCAGAACATAGGTAGGTTGGTAGGTAACCAAATGCAGTTTACATCTGTTACATAGGGGAGAGTTCTCCCTGGACATTTTGTTTAGACAAACAGGGGTTAAGTATGTTTTGAAAATAAACTTGTAATTATGTTCTAGGATTCTAGGAGTAAGTGAAGATAGATTTACTTTTGCACATATTGTTGTCCATGTTTCCTGATCAATTACAACATTTAAATCTTTTTCCCATATCCTTTTCAGAGGCTGGAAGGATGACGTCACTCTACCATTAAGGATTTTATAGATATTTGAAGTGAATTTTAACATAGATTGGGTGTTAATGATGCATTGTTCTACTTCATCTATGTGAGACCTAAAAATATTTTTCCTAAGCAAAGATTGTAAAAAGTGTCTTAATTGTAAGTACTGGAATAAGTTTGTGGAAGATAGACCGAATTCCTCCTTCACCTCTGAAAAGGACTTAATGTTTGTACTGCTGAGTAGACAGCCTAAATTGTTAACACCTTTGTTAGTCCACCTTTGCAAACCAATCTCACTTAGACTCGCCGGTAAATCTGGGTTATGAGAAACAGATGAACTCTTTTGAATTTTACAGTATTTCTTACACTTTGGCCACATTGATAAAATGCCGTTAACAACGAAAGATTTGTTGAGCCCTGACAAACTCGCATTTATAAAAGGGAGAGATTTAAGTGGAATTGGGTGACTGAGATGGGATTCTATTGTTTTCCACAGGGAATCATCAGACTCCTGGAACCATTCAGTCATTCGTTCAATTTGAGCAGACCAATAGTATAATTCAAGATTTGGGAGAGCTAAACTGCCTTCGTTATAAGGTTTACACAATGTGGCCAGAGAGATTCGTACTTTTTTATGGTTCCAGAGAAATCTAGAGATATTAGTGTTTAAATTAGCAAAGAATAAGGGTGGAATTGGACAGGGTAATGACTGAAATAGATAATTTAATCTTGGCAACAGGTTCATTTTAACTACATTAATTCGACCTATAAGTGTTAGAGGTAGGTTGGTCCATAAGTCCATGTCATCTTTCAGCTTTTGTACTAGAGGTGTATAATTACAGGTATATAGATTGTCCAGTATGACACAGAGATAAGTAAATCCTTCTTTTGTCTGTTTAAAGGGGGATAAGGTGTTAAGTTTTTCGTCATCTATCTGAGTAAGTGGACAGAGAGTAGATTTGGTTAGGTTAATTTTATAACCGGAAAGAGAGCCATACAAGTTAATTACTGACATTAAGTTAGGAATTGATTGGTCTAAATTAGATATAAATAGCAAAGTATCATCGGCATATAGCGAGATCTTGTGTTCTAAGTTGCCAGCTTGTATGCCTTTAATATTAGGATTTAACCGAATTGTTTGGGCGAAGGATTCGGCTACAAGCGCGTACAGAGCTCCAGATAAAGGACAACCTTGCCTGGTCCCTCTTGCTAAATTAATTTTCTTTGAGAGAAGGCCATTTGTAAAAACTTGTGCGGTTGGTGAGGTATATAATGTTTTTATACAGCTAATGAACTTAGGGCCAAGATCAAAATGTGCAAGGGTGGAGAGGAGGAAGCTCCAATCTACAACATCGAAAGCCTTTTCTCCGTCCAGCGATATAATTGCGGATTCGTCTCCATTTTTACCAGCATAATCAATTATATTTACCAGTCGGCGTATGTTGTTTGCGCCATGCCGGCCTTTAACGAAGCCTGTCTGGTCATTTTTTATCAATAATGGGAGAACAGAATCCAACCGTTTAGCCAGCTTGGCGACAATTTTATAGTCGGTATTAAGAAGTGAAATTGGCCTGTAGGATGAACAGTCGTGCATATCTTTATCTTTTTTTTTGATAAGGGTAATAGCTGCCTCTTTCATGGAGCCAGGAATAATATTACAGTCAACAAAATAATTTACCATAGGCATGAAAAGTGGTTGCAGTATGTGGTTTAACCCATTTTGTACAGTACAGACCTCTGGGGGTCCACATGAGGCATCGATGTATAGGCCTACCTATACATCGATGCCTCATGGGGACCCCCAGAGGTCTGTACTCGGTCCCCTCCGTTTTTCCTTATGCACCAAATCTAGCAAAATAGCCGATCTACACGCTCACGACACTTTGGCCCCTTTTTCCACCAAAATAACTTTGGTTCCGTTCTAGATTCTTGGAACCTTGGTGCTTTCATGGAACTGGCAGCCATTTTTTTTCTAGTTCCGAAACAACTTTTTTAAACAAATAAGTAAAGCGGTTCAACCCCGGTGGGAAAGGGGCCTTTGCTCTTTTCTAGTATATATTCTCTATTTCTTATATAGGGGCTTGGTTAAAAGTTTCAACCCAAAAGTTAAGTGTCTCTTCAGGGCTTCAGGTTTCACAAAAATGTTCTTCAGTTTATTTGTTCACGGTAAGTCAGACAGAAATAGACACACAGCACACACAGACAGACAGAGAGACACACGCGCACTTACGCATAAATGCACGCATGCATGCACACATGCACGCAGGAGTAATAGTGTGCGTGTGTGCGTGCGTGTGTGCGTGCGTGTGTTCAGTGTTGATGTGTGTTGATGCGTGCCGATATGATGTGATATGTTATGTACCTCTTCCACACCGACGGGGCTACACGCAGTGCCCTGGGCCTCCAGCAGGGGGCCCGGTGAGAGAGGAGGGGGCTCTTTTGGGGAGCCTCTTCCCTCTTTAGTCGAGTTCTCTGGATCTCTCTTCTCCCTCCCCTCCCCCTCCTCCTCCTCCTCCTCCTCCGGAAGGGATGATCTGGGACCTTCCTCGGCTTCTCTACAAGGCAGAAATAGAAAGCAAAACATCCACTTTGTTTTCTCTGCATGGTTAAATGAAAATCTGATGAATATGAAGAGATAGATACATGAAATAGGTCGACAGAAATGCGGTGAAAACAAGGATCTCAGTGGACGCTGGATGCTACCAGTATGTTCCTTACAAATCCAGGTTTTTTCCACCAGTGTAATTCAACTCCATTACATTTTATGTGTCAAATCAAGTGTCAAATCACAACAAGTCTCAAGACACTCTACATGTAGAGCAGAGACCCCGACAGAGATCCCCACCCAGCAATTTTGCGACAGTGGTAACGTTACCAGTAGTAGCAATAATAATGAATGTATTAGTGTAACATAATATAATATATGGTATGGTATAACACTGATGTAAGATAATATATAGTGGTATATACACACACTGCAGTAATCAACACTGCAGTCCAGTATATATATATATATACCACCCCACATGTAATACAATACCTTAAGTGCAAGTAACATAGTAGAATATCTTTATCATCCTTCCATAATCCAACTCTCTCTCTCTCTCTCTCTCTCTCCCTCTCCCTCTCCCTCCCCCCCCCCCCCCCCCTCCTTTCCTCTGGGATCCCACTGGAAGCGTTCATCAAGTTAATTAAGCAGCGTTCCATAATTAAGAGGATTTTTTAATAGGCAAGCAGGGAGGAAACAGGTCAGGACAGAATGATTGTAGTTCTGAAGTGCATGAATTTCATGGACGTGAATGAAAGAGATTCACTGAGCGACATCAGCGCTCACTTCTGTGCTGGGTTTGGACAAGCGCAGCTAAATTATGAAACGCGGAAAGTATTTTTTGCACGTGCGTGTGTGTGTGTGCGTGTGTGTGCGTGCGTGTGCTACAGTGCTAGTGTCTGTAATCAGTGAGTGCATGGTAGAGTGGTGCCCATAAGGGGGCACTGTGGTACGGTACATTGGGCAGTGCCATGGCGATGGTGCAGTACAGTGTTCTAGTCAGGGACCGTGCAGGTCAGCGCCACACCAACATCCACAATCTGCTCTCAGCACCATTTCACACCAATCACAGACCAGGCAAAAATACTCTGCCGCTCCACTCATGCATGAAATGCCATACTGTAGGTTTGAGACCTAAAATAAATAACTGGGCACTTTATTTGAAAGAAAATTGCACGATGAAAATCTCTCGAAAAGTGTTGGTTGGCTCAAATTAAGCCATTAACAACTGGAATGCACATCCGTGTCAAATATTATATTAAATCTCAGCGAACATTTTAACTCAAAACTTTGCTTCTGCAGGGTCCCTTGGGAACAGCATATTTTCAGACGAGGGTCCGGCGGTCAAATACATATCATTTTCGGGGTCCTTGACATGAAATAGTAATAGTAATAGACATAAAATTGTCAGGATTTAGAAGACTTTTTTTTCGTAGAATGGGCCTCCTCAGGTCTTAAGGAGATAAATAATATTGCGGCGGCTCAGGAGGTCTCAGGAGAAGTTGAGCGCCACTGATGCGGACAGACGAACAGATGGCGACATTGCGTGAGAGAGAGACAGAGAGAGAGAGAGAGAGAGAGCAGCACATGATGAGTCTGCAAGAAAGTCATCATCTCACAAAAGAAACATCCTCCTCTCGCACACACTCAGTGGAAGGATGGATAGATACCATTATATACTATACATTCACTAGGACGGATGAAACCGCTCCATCAACTGTGTGCGTGCGTGCGTGCATGCGTGTGTGTGTGCGCGCGTGTGGACTTTTATTTAGCTCACTAATAATCTACACATCAAAGACAGAGAAAGAAAGAACATCTGACTCTCAGCAATCTTCCAGCAAAGACAGGGAGCACCGGAGAGAGAGAGAGAGAGAGAGAGAGAGAGATGAAAAGTCATCGAGTGAGTGAGTGAGGGAGGGAGAAGGAGGGGGCATTATACTGTATATATCCGATTACTAAAGAAGATAGTTGCTAATGGGATTGCAGTGTTTGTGTGTGTGCGTGCATGTGTGTGTGCGTGCGTGCGTGCGACTGTGCGTGCATGTGTGTGTGCGTGGGGGGGGGGGGGGGAGAGATGTCACCTCTAGAGAGATAGACATCTTTACTAGATGACACATGAAGTTGGATTTGTACAGGTTTATTATGTGATCTAATAGTCTAGAGAAGGATGGTTTTGTAGATCTGTATAAACTCCATGGTGCACGCTGGCCAAGACCTACACTGATGTACAGGTTTATTATGTGATCTAATAGTCTAGAGAAGGATGGTTTTGTAGATCTGTATAAAGTCCATGGTGCACGCTGGCCAAGACCTACACTGATGTACAGGTTTATTATGTGATCTAATAGTCTAGAGAAGGATGGTTTTGTATCTGTATATACTCCATGGTGCACGCTGGCCAAGACTTTTTTACAGTCTATGGCCAAGATCTATACACTGTTCATTGTTGATTGACTTATTGGCAGTCAGTCAGGGGTTATAGTTACCGCCCACGTCTGCAGAAACGACAGATTTGTCTTTAACCCTCTGTGGTGCATGCTGGGATATACCTATACGCTGTTGGTTGGTCTAAACGGAACCGCTGGAAAATGACAACTTCCAGGGGACGCTGCTATAGCCCCGCTTCTGACAAGACACGCTCTGCCGCAGGGGACTAAAAAAGTCGTTTGTATCAGCATCAACTAAGATGCTGAACGAGGCTCTGAAACAGCGGTAACTACGTGAGGCTAGATTATCCACATCATGTGTGCAATTGTGTAATGTTGTGTCTTAATTCCTCTGTAATGTATTTTTGTTTGTCATTGATGTTTTATGTGTGGCTGTAGCTGGGGTGAAAGCCCAAGACAAATTTCCCTTGTGGACAATAAAGTTTGACCTTGACTAAGGCAGGGACTATTGACTTGAATGCATGGCTGGGCTGTTAGTCCACAGGGAGCATACTGTACAACAGTTACTCCCATCCAGGTGAGAATAAAGGGCAGTGTGAAGAAGACCCATGGTAATTGCATCCTCACCAGTAGATCTAGTTTGGTCATAATGCAAACTGCCATGATGGAAGCAACGAAGTCCCTCGCCAAGAGTAAATAAATCAGTGTAAGTGTAAGAGTTCAATATAACGTAAACAAAACTATTCTCTTCTTATTTCTTCTATCTATTGTGTTGTGGACTTGTTTATAATTATGTGGTCAAAAAACTGTTTGCTGCCGTCCTCGCTCACGCGTGTGCGTGTCCAAACATTTTCCCATTGTCACACCCTCTCTCTCTTCCTTATCAAGAGGTTCCGTCCTGCTGTGTGAGCTGTGGGCCTGTGGCAACTATTTCATAGCCCAAACAGCGGGGGGCAGCAACGAGTGTCCAAGCAAATCAATAAATAAGATAGAAATAACTAAATTGGCTCTAACACATGCCATGGAGCCTACTGACTGGGATTAGGAAACACTGAAGTGAAATTACTGCTGCCAAAGCGAAAACGAAAACATTGTGAAACTATGCCCTAATACAGCAACTACGTTTACTTACGTGGCCGGTTAAGACTGAGGTTAGGGTTAGGGTTACAGTTAGGCTGAGATTTAGGGTTAGTAATAGTCGGACAATGGCTGAAAACAACAACAACGTCTCCACTCCAGTAGAACCTACTGGCTCCATTATATGGTCTTGATAAGTAACCTACTATTACTGTAGGTTCTTTATAGACATGACAAACAAGACATACAGAACAATGACACATTCTACCAGACTGGGCAATGTATATAAAACGAGTGGCGGACCTAATCGTGATGAGATAGCATAACAGGCCTTATATGAACACAACAATCATGAAACAACAACAAAAGTAACCTACTGGTTGGGTCAAATCCTCTAAGTTGTTCAGACAAGTTCCCTTGTTTGTGCTCCCTCCCGGGGAAAAACAGCCACAATTGCACACGGTCATTACCTCCGTGCTTTCTGCTTGGGATATACAGTATGATCCACGTCAATCATCTCCTCTGGGTGGTGGTGTAGGTGTTACATTTTAAAGGTGCTTCGTTGATCACACCCCCCTACCCCCCCGCCCCCCACCCCCCCGGGCAGCCAGCCAGTCACGCATGGCTATTATCTGTGTCTAAAAGATGCCGCTTACAGTTTTCACAAGTGTTCAGTGTTGCATCAACAAAAGGTGGTGCAGCCCCCTGAAGACAACTTTCATTTCAGTTATATAAAGCAGTGCTGTAGTCTATACCCTTATACGATATACAGTATGTAGTATGTAGTGTGCCATGCCAGGGTTTTGGAGAAAAAAAAGGGTATACCGTCTGCTGAGCATTTCAATCCATTGACGCGCAGGGAATAATTATGGGATACCATTACAGACTGAAAAAACCTGGACCACAGCACTGATTAAAAAGCCATGAAACCACCAGTCACGCACGCACGCACGCACACACACACACACACACGCACACACGCGCACACACAGTCACACACACACACACGCACACGCACACAGCTGACCGTACCTGTTAGAGTCCAGCTTAGAGCTAGTGTTCATTTTCCGCGACCACCGGCCCAGTTCTCTGTTATCCTCTGGACTCGGAGTGATAGGTTCTCCATCATCAGACACCTCTGGCTCTTCAGCAAACCTGGATGATCAGATGGAAGCATCGTAAGGTTGTTATATATGTAGTTCATCTGTGATCTTATCTGGGAGAAAATGTATCTTATATAATAACAGAAATGTATTAAGCCATGTGATACTTCAAGCATTATGTATGCTATTTCTCCCCACCATGCTCTGTAGAATAAGTATCGTGGCATCTGCAGAGTACCGTAGCGAGAAAGTACTTAGTAGTTTGTTTCCCAGACACAGATGAAGTACCCTTCCTTCCACGGGGAGAACCACTGCAGTTTTACCGTCTAAACAGATGGCTGCATGGGGGAAGAAATACCCTATACCGTACTTCCAAAATGTAGATTTAGTCCCGTTTTAGTCTCCGAATTCACATTTCGGATGGAGGGATGTGGGGGACGTAGAGTTTGTTTGACAGATGGTGCAACTGTTTTGGTTTGTGGCGGCCCCTCTGCATGAAGCCGTTGTGGAGGCGTCTATTGAGGCCCCTCAACATGCAATTCAAATTTGGGTATGATTGCGTTCATGATATATGGCATTTCTTGTCCCCACCCCTGTTCTCACAGGGACAATTACATATTTTCATTAAGAAACTTGAGCTCAAGATTAACCATTTATTGCAATAATATTGCATTTAGTGTGGCGCTGTGGCTCTGCTCATGTGAAATTATACATGACACATGTATCTGAGATCACAAACCAGGATAAGATACAGTTATTACATGAACATATCATTGAACATCAATTTGCAAAATGCCACGATGTCCAATTCACAGTATTTGTGTTAATTGATTCCCTGAGTCCCATGGTGGGAGTTCTGGTCTGGTTTTGGTGAATATATATATATTTTTTGTAAACTTTATTTTTACATTTGTTCATTCTTAAATTTTTTCATTACATTACATTACGCAAATAAACACACAAAACACACAAACATATACGACCCCTCCCCCCTAGGCTAATTTTTTTTAATAATAATAATAAAAATAATAAACAAAGTGGTGGGACAAAGCAGCGGACAATCATAGATCAAACAAAAAGAGTCAAGACAGGGACATAGTCGGGCACAGTCGGACACAGTACGGATTACAGTTCACTGAAATGAAAAGTCTTCAACAAACTTCACAAAGGCACTCCAAGCTAGGACAAAGTTTTTTTGGGCTCTGTCTACTCTATACCTGAGTTTTTCCAGAGGCAGGAATGATAGAACTTCTTTCAGCCATTGTTGAAAGGAAGGCGCCTTATCGGACTTCCAATTAAGGAGGATTAGTCTACGGGCTAATAGGGATGCAAATGCCAAAGCATTTGCTTGTGGAGATGTGAGTGTACAGACTGGGGGAATTATGCCAAAAATGGCGGTGTGAAAAGAAGGGGTCACCACTGTTCCACACAGAGAATAATGTCAAATATTCGCTTCCAGTAGGTAGTGAGGGAAGGACACGTCCAAAACATGTGGCCTAACGAGGCTGGGGTCTGGCCACATCTTGGGCATCCAGGGTCTGGCATGTTAAAGAGCCTGGCCAGCTTATCCCCTGAATAGTGGAGTCGATGTAGTATCTTAAATTGAATTAAACCATGGCATATGCACATTGAAGAGGTGTGAATACGTAGTAGACTGGTTTTGGTGAATATTAAGTAGTTCAGGACAGGTCATCTGGTGGGGGTCTGGTGGGGGACACGCATTACAAATAAATTAATCTGAACTAACCCTTAAAATGCTTCAGGGAGGAGGCCAGGGAGGTGGAGGAAATGTCACACCGACAGCCAGGGGAGGATTACCCAATGGGCCCTGTGGGCCCCGGGGCCCCTGGGCTAGGGGCCAGTGGTAAATTGTACAGACAGCTGTACGACCGGCTTTGACAGTCAAGCACGTACAGTAGGATGAGCAGTGAACAGAGGGCTGCTTAAAAATGCCGCTTGGTTTGCACCGAGGGAATGAGGGCGTGTGAGAGATATCTTGTATAGCGAATTAGAATGAAGAGAGGTTGGACGTGGAGAAACATCTGACTTGAGGGAGTATGCATGAATTAACTGTTATAGCGAATGAACGGGGGATGGGGGGAGGGGTCCGGGTAGAGAGTTACAATATAACTCTGACTCTCACATACCTAGTATTAGTATAGGTCAGAGCATGTGAGCGGAGCGGAGCGCGGAGCGAGCGAGGAGCGGAGCGGGGGGATTTTGACGTGAGCGCGGAGCGGGTTTTTAAATGTGTCAGATTGACTTCCGGAGCGAGAACTGTCCTCCGCTCCGAGCCGCTCCGAGCCGCTCAATGCACACGGCACGGCTAATTTACATCATGCTCCAAAAAAGAAACGAAGGCCTTCAGGTTTAATTAGCCAATTTCAGGAAAACAGCATTTAATTTTTCCCCCGTCATTTCTTTCTGCTGAGCGGAGCGGGCATCTGAGTGTAGCCTCGGAGCGAGCACGGAGCGGGGAGCGCTCCATGCGTAAATGAAGGTGAGCGCTGAGCGAGCGAGGAGTGGCGTGGGGGGAGATGAACGTGAGCGCAGAGCGAGCGTAACAAAAGCCGTCGAGAGCGAAGAGCGGAATTATCGGCCGCTCCGCTCCGCTCACATGCTCTGGTATAGGTACAGTATGTATGTATAGGATATATATCATTCATACAGTATAGTTATACTTTCTTATGGTTTGTTTACTGTCACTGTGGGAGTCGGACAGAAAG
Source organism: Protomyctophum parallelum (assembly GCF_964188405.1). Classification (NCBI taxonomy): domain Eukaryota; kingdom Metazoa; phylum Chordata; class Actinopteri; order Myctophiformes; family Myctophidae; genus Protomyctophum; species Protomyctophum parallelum. Next base: position 8,430,194 of record NC_139700.1, read on the forward strand.
TGATTTAAATGTATTTCATTGAACCCACCTCTAACCTATCTCTCAGTGGAGTAGAAAGAGTGAGCTGTATTGTACTGAAATCTCTCTCTCTCTCTCTCTCATAATCTCTCTCTCGTGTAATTACTGTTAGGAGAGTAATTAGCTCAACAGGGCCAGATTGCATACATTTTGTGAGATAGCGAGACAGAGACAGGCTCTCTGTGTGTGTGTGTGTGCGCGCGTGTGTGCGTGCGTGTGTGCGTGCGTGGGGGTGTATTGTGCATGTAAATCCGTGCATATGCATGCATTCTAGCCAGAGTATAGAGCAGCAGGGTCATCATTTAATTAGCAGGACGGCCTATAGGAGACACAGGGATTTAAAGTGACGGAGCTCATAATCTAGAAGAATAGGAGGACGAATCAAAGGATAGAGAAGACAGTTAAAGTGTGAAGAAGGAATAGGATAAATGAGAATGAGGATTAGCCAGTGAGAGAGAGAGAGAGAGAGAGAGAGAGAGAGAGAGAGAGAGAGAGCTGTGTTGCCATGTCTAAGCAATGTTGAGCTTGTTCTTTCTATAAAGTTGATTATAAATATTGGTATAATTGCCGGTTGTGTTTTTTGGGACTTAAAAAAAAAAAGTCTAGTTACTTATTCAGGCTTGTTTCCTAAATGTTGTTTAAACCTACAGTTCTCAAACATTCTGAGAAACATCTTCTTCTGTGAGCCCTGTACCTGAACAGTGTTAAAAAAGAAGAAGAAGAAAATAGCAGATCTATGACTATAAGCTCCGTGTGAGCTTGTAAATCAACACCGTGTGAGCTTGTAAATCAACACCGTGTGAGCTTGTAAATCAACACCGTGTGAGCTTGTAAATCAGCAATTTCCAAATATCCAGTGGTCATGTGGACTAGAGACGCTTCTTTTGAACTTGTTTTCATATAGCCTATATACCTAGTTTGCTTATTTCTCTCACAAAATCTGGCAACACTAGAAAGTGTAAGAAGAAAATGAATTCAGAGGGAGAGGGGGGGGGGGGGGGGTGAAAAGAAAGTAGGCAAAGATAAATTAAGAAAAAAAGAGGAAGGGGTGATAAATCGTGGAGAGCCGAGGAGGGATGGACTGCTGTGGCATTCACCTTAGAGTATAATACTCTAGTCTAAGGTATTCACAACCTTGATGTGGGGGAGGTTAGCCGAGGCCAGGCTGGTGAAACGAACAGCCTGTCGTGTGATGTGGAGGAGGTTAGCCGAGGCCAGGCTGGCGGACGTCGACGAACGGCCTGTCGTCGTGTGCAAATAAAAAGGTACAGAATCAGTAGACTTGGCTTCCCTCAAGGGACCTTATAATGGACTTGGCTCCTATACTTCGGTTTAAAGTTATGGGCTGGGACCATGCTTCTCTCCTCCCGCCTGCACCGCTCCCATATAAAGTATGAGGTCAATTCGGCTCTCGCCCGTGAGTGCTGTGCAGCTCGATATAGTGCGCTTTGTAAAAGAATAATATTCCAAAAGAAATGCCAGGGGCATGACACAGATAGAACAGAGTTTTTTTCCCCCTAATTATTTCCATTTCATTTGGTACTCAATGAGAAATGTCCCTCTTCATTGGAGGAGATATATGGGGGTTCTCGTGGGAGCATCCCCCGTCATGTGGTGACGAGCTGAAAAAAAACCCTGTTTCGGTTCCAAGTCCTAGTTTAACACAGCAGACTGCATAGTATTATTCTCCTGGGGTGACTTTGTATAATCGAGGAAATGTGCCAAATAAAATCCTGCCGTGTTGTCTATACCAAGGCGAATCAGAACTGCTACACTGATCTCTGCAGCACATGCAGAGATCGCTCTAAAATGTTGGTTTGGGGCTGAGAATTAGTCAAGGTCCTGTTCTTCTCTTAACATAACTGCTAGGGTGTTTCATTGAGCCTGCATGCACTCCAAGGCAAAGCTATTTTAGGCTGTTTACTTGTTGTTTCTCTTTCTAGTGTGGAATCTGCTATTTCATAATTCTACATATTTCATAAGTAATGTGTGTTCCTGTGTGCTCATCCTGTTGTCACCTACATGGGTGTCGATCTGAGAGCCTCTCAGGGGACCCCGAGGGTGATGATGGCTGTTGTTTATACTACCTTTTGTTCTGAGCCTTCATTCCTGAGTCACACCCAAGGACATTTACATAGAGATAAGCAAAGGGCGGCCAGTGATCCCTATGCTATCACAAGTAAGACGCGCAAACGTGTGAAGCGAACGTTCGGTGGTGTCAAAGCGGGACAGACACACAGACGGACGGACACACAGACAGACAGACATGATCTGCAGGGTCTCATAGTTAGTGCTCATTGCGTATTCTCAAAATAGACATCCCAATTAAAACCTGGCTTAAAATACTGGACTCAGTGATAGAACCAATTTCCCACCAAATGGTTGTGAGATCTGGGGACCATTAGCAAACAATGACCTTGAAAAATGGGATAAACACCAAACCGAGACCCTACACACAGAATTCTGCAAATCCATTCCCCGTACCCAGCGAAAAACACCAAATAATGCAGGGCAGAATTAGGACGATACCCACTCATAATCAAAATGAAAAAGAGAGCACTTAAGTTCTACAACCACCTAAAAGAAAGTGACCTAGATGCACTCCATAACAAGGCACTCACACACACAGCAAAACTCTAGAGAGATGCCCCCTCAGCCAGCTGGCCCTGGAACTCCGGCCACAAACACATATTGTGCCCAATATTGCTGTATTGTTGTATTGTTCTTTCTGCTTTGGCAATGTAAACGTATGTTTTCTCATGCCAATAAAGCCCTTTGAATTGAATTGAATTGAATTGAATTGATCCCAATTCTACCTTCCAGGGGGGTGACCACTGTCTGGAGCAAATGTTTACTGTGACTCTGTATAACCAGTTGAATTTGAATGTAGGTTGGTCATTCTCGATGATCGAGCCTGTGCGTGTGTGTGCTTTGCTGTAAGTAAGAGTAGCCTTGCCGAGCCATGAGGCCCATAGGGCAGGAGCCATGAGGCCCATAGGGCAGGAGCCATGTATGGCAGGGACGAATAGTTGTCATAATCTTCATGGGGAACCGTACCTTATAAGGTACTGCTTGTGGTCCACCAGGAAGGTCCAGTGGTAGGACACGGGCAGCGGGGAACAGTTGGTGAGCGTGAGCTCTCTCTGGGTCTCGGTGCAGTTGAGCACACAGCCAAAGTCCAGGCTGGCGGAGGAGAAATGGAGGTTGGGGAAATGGACCTCCCCGTGGAGCCCCACCATGTCCCGCTGGGGGTGTTCCCTGTAGCACACCTGGAGGAGCTGTGTGGGAAGAGCAGAGAATGGAAGCATACAACGTGTCGCTTAACCCATTTCTTTAGCTAAAATAGCAGATCTACAAGCTCATGAACATGTAGGTCTGCTATTTTTGAAAAATGTGCCTCAAATCTTTGAATATATATATACAGTATTATTACAGAGTGAACATTTTAACTCAAATCTTTGCTTCTGCGGACGTCCCTGGAACAACATATTTTCAGATGGTGGTCGGAGGCATATTACATATAATTTATGGGGTTCTTGACAAGAAATACAGAAACATCGACGTCAGGCCTAAATGGGTTAATACTAACTCAATGTAGGGAACATAAAAATGAAGGGATATTTAGTTACTCGTGACCCATAGAAATGACCTATTGTTTGGGAAAAAGTCATTTAGACTCTGACTTAGGCTTCAGTGAAGAAGGACCATGTGACCATCCAATTATGCACTGACTGATCCATAAGTGGGCAGAAGCTATTAGAACCAAAGATTATCATATCTCATTTTAATAAAGCCTACTTTGTCAGAACAATGTTATCAAAGGAAGGCCAACCTGTATGGAGGAAAAGAAAATGGTATGAATCGAACCTCGTTTGCCACACGTGACTCCAAATCGTGGCGATAAAAAGCCGGGTTGAAGCGCGCCCACACCTCAGCTTGCATCCCAGCCTCCAGGGCCATGACCTGAACGGAGACAGTGACAGACCAAAGTGAGTTTGAAACTATGACCAACAACAACAAAATAAAAAATATTGTGAAAGAATTTACACTGCCCAGGGTATAACAAAACGGGATATTTTGTGGAAAGACATCTTTTGCACCACTAAGCAAAAGGGATTTCCCTGTGATTCAGGGAGATATTTCACTTTTAGGCCATCAGGCTGAGGTTGCGAGCCACTCAGATACACTAGGAGCACTTTTTGTAGTTAAGGAGTAATTGTCTCCACCAGGCCGAAGGCATGTGGGGAGAGTATGTTTTGCACTCCGTCCGTCCGTTTGTGTGTTTGTGTGTCCGTCCGTCCGTGTGTCCGTGAACAGCTAATCTCGGCCACCGTTAACCCGGTCGATGCCATATTTTGCACACACAGTCCCTGGATGCCAACCATGAACCTCTGCCCCAAACTTTCCAGAACGGCCTGTTATAGCGCCACCAGGAGGCCGCTTTGTGCAAAACAGCCACCGTTAACCCGGTCGATGCCATATTTTGCACACACACTCCCTGGATGCCAACCATGAACCTCTGCCCCAAACTTTCCAGAACGGCCTGTTATAGCGCCACCAGGAGGCCGCTTTGTGCAAAACAAGTTTTTGCACAGTACACCTACAGATTTTGTCCAAACATCACGCAAATTGGTACACAGTCTCTCTAGAGCCATTCAACGAAACGGGTCTTTCAGATTTATCAGACTCCATCCTGATTGGTTAAGATTGGCTTCCAAAGTTCACAGGAGTGCTCAGTTTCAAACAAAATGCTGCAAATCATGAACACATCGCGTGATTTCCGTGAAATTGTGCACCCACATTCCCACTAGGCCGAGGACGAAATGCCACATGAACAATTTCAACTCAGCCTCAAGGTGGCGCTATAACTGGCCAAAAAGTGTTTTTACCTCTAACTGCACGGATCTGTGGATAACCTGGTGGAGACCTGTGCCCGGAAGGGCACTTTTTCTAGTTTTGTTGTATTTCCTGCTGATTCACAACACAAGCCTATTTTAACATGTGTTCTGGTTGCTTTGGGGTTCCTACCTGTAGACACTGGGGACACTGTCTGCACTTTTTTGGTGCAGAAAATGTATTGAAGAATCGCATGACTTTTGCAGTCAAAGTAAATAGCTTGATGGTTGATACTGTAGTTAGATGCTTTTAGCTATTTCTGCATCTAATAAGGCCTTATATTAAAGGCAGCTGATTCACTATAGAACCAAATATTATATTGGCCTTTAGGTTGCTTTAGGATGTACCTGTAACCAAATGGGTCCATTTGGTTACATTTTACACTCTCAGAAGTTAGTTATTTAATGGTCCATTTGGTTACCAACTGCATAATTTAGCTGGGAACCACCTGGAACCCCCTCAAGGACCACCGGTGGTCCGCGGACCACTGGTTGAAAACCACTGATATACAGTATGAACAATACAATATTTTTGGGGCCAGGTACATTATTCTTAAAATACAGCTTAATGTTTGTGTGTGTGGAGATCTATCGGGGAGGCACCGGCCCAAATGTGTACTGTACATCGTCTGAAGTATAACCCATAGTTCCAAAACCCTTGATATGAAAATCAGAGCAGGTACGGTCGGGTAGTACGTGGTTCTGTGAATTGAACTGCTACAGTAGCATGCTAATCCTATCAAAGGTAAAGAAAACGGTGAGATTTTCATACACACCTAACCTTGAAAGCCCCCATGCAGCGAGCGCATGCAGAGACGCCAGCCTGCTGAGAAATCTCATTTAGAAAGTTACCCCCCCCCCCCCTCCTGGGCACAGGCTTATATTCATCACAGATTCACAGTACATTTGCACAACTTTAAGGGGCTTGAAGTTTTGTGATTTCTTGGGAGAATTATGATCCGATATAATAATTATACCATGCTTTTCTAAATTGGAAGCACCTTCGCACTCTCATCTATACTGTAAAATACCCGTCTAAAGTTAATCTCACCATCTTCTACTGTTCAACACCCACATAAGATTCATCGATGTACCGTCTCCTATACTGTTAAAGGTTTATGTCGCATTTAGGATGTGCGGTGCGGAGAAAGCACTGCTGATAGCAGCTCAGCGCATATCAGGTTACAGTGAAAGATGAAGCATGACTTCAAATTATCCAAGGAGGCTAATCTGGTAGTCCAGAGTTTAATGCTATTTCTATTGACACAGTGGGTATACGGTAGAAAATAACCATGGATGTGTGACAGGATTGAAATGGAACCTCCTAGCAGTGAGATATTATAGGGTGAGGTGTTACAGAAAGGCAGATATAGATTCCAGCCTGCTTGCTATACGTCGAGTGGATTTTAACATCCCTGTATTGTCAGTGGAAACTAAGACTGACCCCTAACGGAGGGGTGGAGGGCACTGTACTACCTTGCAGTGGGGGGGAAAGTGCTCACATGTTTTACAAGTGCCAATACTGCAACGTAGAAATACTCTGTTACAAGTAAAAGTCTGGAGTTCAAAATGTACTTGCGTAAAAGTACAAAAGTATCTGTATCAGGGTGTATTGTACCTTAGTGGTGACTGGCGTGGGGTCTCCCGGAGTGTCACACAGAGAAAAAGGCTCAGCCAGGGACAGATCCATGGTCAGAGGCAAGGACGACACGTTCTTCAAGACCAGCTTCTCATACAGCGGCACTAGACTTGTTCCTGGGACCTGGGAAAGACCAATAGAATAATACATAAACCTACAGTGTCCGGCCCTTAATAATGGGTACATTTTTACAATGTTGATAATATGCTATAATGCCGAGTTAAGCGCGTAACCACATGAACCTGTGAATGTAATAATAATAGACAAACATTCAGTGAAAATAGGACATCTACGAGAGCTTACAGTAGATTGGCTACTTTCGGTGGAGAGATTATGATGTAAAGGGAAAAAGGAGGGGGGCCAAGTACGGACCCGTGAGGGGCCCTGGTCTACTATTAGAGTATTATATGGTTATTATATGGTTGAAACGAGTTAAAATATATGAGCTCACAATGCAATGCACAGATGCAACATGTTGTGAGCAAAACAAATGAATGAATAAATACATGGAATATTTTAGAAAAACATTGTAAACATGCCACGATAAGCACAGCAGTTTTAAAGTGACCAACCTTCTCCACGTAGAAGCTGATCTGCCTGGAGGAGAAGCTCAGCACGGGAGTCACAAAGCAGCAGGTGATGTCCGCCGTCATGATGTGCTCGTAGCGCCCCTGGTGGCCCAGGACGGCATGGCACACCAGACGCTCACGCACCACCTGTTGGTACAGAGAAGATGAGATGGAGTTATCTGGAAGATACAGTACCATCTATTTTACCTTCTGAACAAGCACTCGCCGTCACAGGTGAAAACAACTGTTGGGTTCGCACATTACAGGGATACGACACACTCCCGAGAGAGCTCTAACGAGCACAGAACAAGTTTGACACTTTTATGGCCTGATCAATTGGTAAATGGTAAATGGTGCATTTATATAGCGCCTTTATCCAAGGCGCTTTACAGAGATTGTGCATTACATTCACCCATTCACACACACATTCATACACCGATGGCAGCGGAAACCATGCAAGGCACCAACTAGCACATCGGGAGCAATTAGGGGTTCAGTGTCTTGCTCAAGGACACTTCGACAGTAACTCTGGGGGAGCCCGGGTTCGAACTGGCAACCTTACGGTTACCATCGAGGCATTCTACCCCTGAGCCACCGCCGCCCAATTAAGAGCTCTTGCCGAGCTCCCCCTCTCCCTTCACAGAAAAACACAAAATAATTCAACATAATCAGTGGAACAAAATACAGCCATAGGGATATCTTTCTGCAAGGAAACACACCAGCACAATAATACAGTGGCTGAGGAAAATGAGGGCTAAAATATTTGTATGTACAGTACACATGCTAAATGCTAAATGTTACCTAGTTTCCCTTTAAATCGCAAATAACATGCATTTTAAAACTGCTTTTAATATTTACCTTCGGCGTGTCCGAGGATCCCGTCAGCACCATGTCGACAGAGCATCCTGGGAACAGCTCCACGCGAGAGGGGCTGAGGCTGAACACGGCGGACCTGTCCCTGATAGCGGAGCTGGCCAGGGACCCCCGGCCGGGAGCCTTCGCCCTCCGCGACGACGGCGTGATGGACGGCAGCGAGGTGATGTTCTCCTCCCGGGAGGTCTTGATGGACAGCGGGGCTCGACCGGGGAACAGAGGGGAGTCGTCGGACGCCCAGTACAGACGGTGTAAACGCTGGCCACGGTTGGTCAGCCTGAAGTGGTACTGACATGGCCCCTGGCTTTAGGAGACAAAGGGAAAAGGAGACACCTGAAGTGGTACTGACATGGCCCCTGGCTTTAGGAGACAAAGGGAAAAGGAAGTGGTACTGACATGGCCCCTGGCTTTAGGAGACAAAGGGAAAAGGAGACTCATTTGTATATACCGTTTCCACCGTTTTGTGCCCGAATGCCATTTCAGAGGTAAACATTTGGTATTGGAGCCGTTGGATGCCGTTCTAACCTGAAGTGTGTCCCCAGGTCGAGGCTGGGGCCGAAGGGCCGGTCGCTCACGATGGTGGTGCCGGCGCCGGTGGCGGACAGGGGGACGGCGTGCGTCTGGCCGTCCTGGACGGACAGCTGCAGCCTGTCCTGGAACAGAAGCGTGTCTTTCAGGTGCGCCACCAGGCTGAGCTCCAACTGTCCCTCTGGGGGCACCGTCCCCTCACTGGGCTCAACACGCCACAGAGACTTGGTACGGAGCTGAACACAAAGAGAGAGAGAGAGAGAGAGAGAGACTTGGTACGGAGCTGAACACAAAGAGAGAGAGAGAGAGAGAGAGACTTGGTACGGAGCTGAACACAAAGAGAGAGAGAGAGAGAGAGACTTGGTACGGAGCTGAACACAAAGAGAGAGAGAGAGAGAGAGAGACTTGGTACGGAGCTGAACACAAAGAGAGAGAGAGAGAGAGAGACTTGGTACGGAGCTGAACACAAAGAGAGAGAGAGAGAGAGACTTGGTACGGAGCTGAACACAAAGAGAGAGAGAGAGAGAGAGAGAGACTTGGTACGGAGCTGAACACAAAGAGAGAGAGAGAGAGAGAGAGACTTGGTACGGAGCTGAACACAAAGAGAGAGAGAGAGAGACTTGGTACGGAGCTGAACACAAAGAGAGAGAGAGAGAGAGAGAGAGACTTGGTACGGAGCTGAACACAAAGAGAGAGAGAGAGAGAGAGACTTGGTACGGAGCTGAACACAAAGAGAGAGAGAGAGAGAGACTTGGTACGGAGCTGAACACAAAGAGAGAGAGAGAGAGAGAGAGACTTGGTACGGAGCTGAACACAAAGAGAGAGAGAGAGAGAGAGACTTGGTACGGAGCTGAACACAAAGAGAGAGAGAGAGAGAGAGAGAGACTTGGTACGGAGCTGAACACAAAGAGAGAGAGAGAGAGAGAGAGAGACTTGGTACGGAGCTGAACACAAAGAGAGAGAGAGAGAGAGAGACTTGGTACGGAGCTGAACACAAAGAGAGAGAGAGAGAGAGAGAGACTTGGTACGGAGCTGAACACAAAGAGAGAGAGAGAGAGAGAGAGACTTGGTACGGAGCTGAACACAAAGAGAGAGAGAGAGAGAGAGACTTGGTACGGAGCTGAACACAAAGAGAGAGAGAGAGAGAGACTTGGTACGGAGCTGAACACAAAGAGAGAGAGAGAGAGAGAGACTTGGTACGGAGCTGAACACAAAGAGAGAGAGAGAGAGAGACTTGGTACGGAGCTGAACACAAAGAGAGAGAGAGAGAGAGACTTGGTACGGAGCTGAACACAAAGAGAGAGAGAGAGACTTGGTACGGAGCTGAACACAAAGAGAGAGAGAGAGACTTGGTACGGAGCTGAACACAAAGAGAGAGAGAGAGACTTGGTACGGAGCTGAACACAAAGAGAGAGAGAGAGACTTGGTACGGAGCTGAACACAAAGAGAGAGAGAGAGAGAGAGACTTGGTACGGAGCTGAACACAAAGAGAGAGAGAGAGAGAGAGAGACTTGGTACGGAGCTGAACACAAAGAGAGAGAGAGAGACTTGGTACGGAGCTGAACACAAAGAGAGAGAGAGAGAGAGAGAGAGACTTGGTACGGAGCTGAACACAAAGAGAGAGAGAGAGAGAGAGACTTGGTACGGAGCTGAACACAAAGAGAGAGAGAGAGAGAGAGACTTGGTACGGAGCTGAACACAAAGAGAGAGAGAGAGAGAGAGACTTGGTACGGAGCTGAACACAAAGAGAGAGAGAGAGAGAGAGACTTGGTACGGAGCTGAACACAAAGAGAGAGAGAGAAAGAGAGACTTGGTACGGAGCTGAACACAAAGAGAGAGAGAGAGAGAGACTTGGTACGGAGCTGAACACAAAGAGAGAGAGAGAGAGAGAGAGACTTGGTACGGAGCTGAACACAAAGAGAGAGAGAGAGAGAGACTTGGTACGGAGCTGAACACAAAGAGAGAGAGAGAGAGAGACTTGGTACGGAGCTGAACACAAAGAGAGAGAGAGAGAGAGAGAGACTTGGTACGGAGCTGAACCAAAAGAGAGTGTGTGTGTGACACAGTGTTGATTTCGTCGACTAAAACTATGACGAATAATTTTCATCGACAAAAACTAGATAAAGTAAAAAAATAAGCTATGACGACTAAAACTATTGCCAATTTAGTCAACAAATAAAAACTAGACTATTAATGTTAAAAGGAGAGATCAGGTACAACTAAAAGACAAGTCATTTTATGTGTGGTTGTGCTCGGGTGTTGCGCTCTGAAAATAGCAAATCGACAGGCTGATGGTAAAATATCATGCCGTATACACTGTGACAATCATACAATAATAATACTATATCATACTATAATTCTGACAGGTGTCAGAAACACCGCTGTAGCTCCTCACTGCCTGCACCAATCGCTCCCACTTTCCACACAGGCATTGACCATAATAATATGGAGGTCTCAACAAAGCCCTTTTTCCAATTTAACAAATTATAAATTAATAATTAATTTATTATTGAATAAAAAATGCGAAAACGGGGGGGGGCAATATCTCACAACGGGTAAGGGCTAGTAAATAAAAAATAAAAAATAATCACAACACTTTCCTCTCACATTTACAATCTCTCAGAACCTCTCTCAGAAATTTTATTTCGCGTCCATACAGAATGGATTGCACGAGATGAAACTTTTTTATTTCCCTGCTCTATGGATCAGTAAGCGATGGCATTTATTTGAATAAGGCCTATAATCTATAAATCTAATGAGAAGTTCGTCTTGCGAGTCCCGTTCAACTCAGCTGGCCTGATCTCCCTCCTGCGCTGCTCAGTGTACATTTGTACTGCATCTGAGCACGCACTGGTTGAGGGTCACAATCAGTGGTGGGAAAAGTACTCACATATTTTACTTAAATAAAAGTATCAATACTGCAATGTAAAAGTACTCAGTTACAGTACAAGTAAAAGTCCGGATTTGAGTAAAAGTACAAAAGGTATTGGCATCGAAATGTACCCAAAGTATTCATTGTGCAGAATGTCCCATTTAAACATTTATAAAAACCTTTTGAAAATAGCAGATCTATACAAGCTCACAATGTGTCGCATCGTGAGCTTGTATATCGGCTATTTTCAAATGGCCTGAAATGTATACAGGGCTGAAGTGGTTCATGTATAATCAAAATCTACAAAATAACTAGTAACTAAAGTTTTCAAATGATTGTAGTGGAGTAAAAGTACTGTTTGCCTCTGAGATGTAGTGGAGGTGAGGTAAAAGTACTGCAAATTGGAAATACTCCAGTAAAAATAAAAGTACCTCAAAATTGTACTTAAGTGCAGTACTTAAGCAAATGTACTTTCCACACTGCATGATGGATGATTAACCCTTAGTGGAGATTCTCAGAATGAGTCCTAGCCACAGCCCAAGCCACCGTGCAGAGAATGTCCCCCGCTACCACCCTTAGATCTCCATATACTGTATGGAGCTGACCCGTTCTGACATTCCATATGTTAATCTGATCTCATCAAACTCTGTACACTCAAGACATGCTGCTTATATGGCCAGTACAGAATTCATTCCATGTTGATCTGAAGGGTGATCACATAGTGAAGAGGAGGGGTCGATACGAGGGTGACCACATAGTGAAGAGGAGGGGTCGATACTAGGGTGATCACATAGTGAAGAGGAGGGGGTGTGTGGGTGTGTGTGTGTGTGCACAGGTACAAAGTAACAAGAACAAGAATAAGGCGGGCAGAAGAAATAACTACTGGTAGTTCAATCCACAGGTTTTAGGCTTAACAAAACCGGCACAAAATTGGTCTGATTAGTAGGCAAAGTAGAATGAAATGGGCCATAATTACTGAGATGGGAAATGTGGAAATGGTCACAGGTGTGTGTGTGGAGATGATGCAAAATCCTGTGGACTGAATTTAGGAACGACCAGCAGCACACCAGCGCTTTCAGTGCATATTTCTGAGGGGGGGGTCAGGAAGAGGTGGGGGGTCGGTCCAGAGACAGGGGCATCGTGACTGAAATCATGTTAGAAATATGAGCTGCAAAGCCAGTAAAAGTAAAAGTGCAGTAACAAAATGTAACTGGAAAATGGGTTTAAAAGTGTTTCAACTGGTCAACCAAATGAGATATCGCCGGCATAAGTGATATTACACGAATTGTATACAGTATCTCTCCTTGAGGTAATCGTTTATCCCTCAAAATCACGAAGGCTAATTCACTTGACTTTTGGGATGTACACAAATAAGTCCAGGTGTGTCCAAAAACGTATACCACTGCACTTTGGTTTTGCAGGAAACGGATCACTTCATGTTTTGAACAACTTGAACCATAGCATCCCCATTCTGGAGTGTTGAGGGAACAAAACGATAGGGGCCTAGCAGAGAGCCCTGGTGGACTCCGGTCAACTACAGGTCAAAATATAGGGTCTGAGTGGTTCAACCTAAGCAGACCATACACATCCTTCTTCTGTGTGTCTCACCGACTGCGCCTATAACCCATTCTGACCTGAGATCAGATTCATAAGAGGGTTTCCACTGGACACACACTGGTCTGATGAACCCATTCTGACCTGAGATCAGATTCTAAAAACGTTCTTCGATTTTTCAAAAATGGCAGACCTACAAGCTCGTATCGCGCCACTCGGTGGCGCGATATGAGCTTGTAGATCTGCTATTTTTCAATAGATAAAGCATAACATGATGCCAACACCAAAATGGGTGCCCGGTCAGAATTGGATAATACATGTCTGACAGAGACCGATTTGTGAAAGCATATGAAACCTCAGCAGTAGGCTTGGTAAGAACCGGATTTCCTTAGGTTAGACCCTGACAGGCCGTCTGTCCCACTCCAATGACAAGAGGAAGAAAGTGGCAAGCATGACTTTCTCCTACAACAGCGGCCGCGATCTTTAGGCATCAAGTCTATTTGCGCGTCTCTCTCTCTCTGCCAGCCGATATCGAGCGGAGTGTAATGTAATTCTAGGAGCATCGGCATCGATTGACGCCCGAGAACGATGAGGAGAGAAACTCCTCCCTTCAACCCTGCACGGCTTCTAGAGGAGAGAGAGGACGGGGTCACATAGCTGCACCTGAGCTGTGTGTGTGTGTGTGTGTGTGTGTGTGTGTCAGTGTGTGTGCGCGCACGCGCGCGCGTGTGTGCATTTGTGCGTGCGAGCATGCGCGCCGTGTGTGTGCTTTGCATTTACCATACTTACGAGGTCTATGGTATAGAATTTGAGAAATAGACAATATGAGCACCATCTTCTGGTCCTCACAAGGAAATGGATGTTCTTTCGGTTAGAAAAGATATGGAGAGTTAGGCTTACGGTTAGGAAAAGATTCAGGTTGGAATTTGGTTTATGATTACATAACAAATTAATTTATTCTCGTAGACCTGCTATTTTGGTAGACGGCTACTGGCACGCCAAACTTGACTGTCTCTTGACAAAAAAAATGTGCAAGTCCTTGCAAGTATACAATTGTGTGAGATGCGTGCATGCGTGTGATGCGTGCATGCATGCATGCGTGTGTGTGTTATACATGGTAATGCCTATATGTCAGCTTGTGCAGTATCGAGGCACGGTTCCAGTCACTGCTTTATTCCCAGGGGATCCCAGCAGCGGTGCAGCGCTGATGGGGTGAGGCCAACATTATACGGGGAGAGGATCTTTAGGGGGAGGAGGGGACGAAACACTACACATGATGAACTGTAGATCTCATGTTGCGCTGGGGTTTATCGCCTCATTTACTGTGCCAGGAATACAAGAGAGCGAGATAAGTGGAATACCATTATTCAAAATGATGACTGTGCTGAATGCAGCGACGCAGCACTGATGACTCAATTTGATGTGCCTTGTGCTTGATTAGAAAACACATCATGTTAAATAACGCAAATGTTCAGTACAATTCTTTTTGCGTGCTCATGAAATCAACGCACATGGGTTCCTTTTCTCAGTGCATTCTAGTTCTTCCGCAGCGACCTTTTCATTTAACGACTTCATTATCCGACCAACACACAGTAATAACAGCAATTCACTTAATATATATAGGGGCAAAAGACGCTAGAGGGCCTATTGGGAATGCACCTTTAAATGGAACGATTATTCAAGTCAATCAGTCAAACTTAAGAGCAATTAAATTATCATCATTCAGTCTAATCACTGATTTAATTACCAATTAATTATTAGTGTTTTATTATGTTGGAAAGGTTCTGCGGAACAGGTTCCACCAACATTTCTGCTGCTTGTACTGTACCTGCATACGTAATTCACAAATAAAAACCCTTCTCGATTCTTCTTGATTCAATGATTTCACCCTTTAACCCATTTTGGGGCGGGAACCCCTTTTGGTGTTAGCATTATGTTATGCTTTAGCTATTGAAAAATAGCAGATCTACAAGCTCATAGCGCGCCACCGAGTGGCGCGCTATGAGCTTGTAGGTCTGCTATTTTTTTTAAATGGAAGAACGACTGACATAGAAACATAGCTTTTTCAGAAAACTGTCAGGATGTAGAAGACTTTTTTAGAATCTGATCTCAGGTCAAAATGGGTTCAAACAGAACATCTAAGTCAGCGGGGTGTAAGAGAAGTCATCCGAGTTCAATTGTCCATGTTAGCATGGTACTGTAAATGGACTGCATTTATATTGCAGATGTTCTAGTTTTTGAATGAGTGTTTTATAATGGACGCCTGGCATTCACTGATTCACAGTCACACGCTCGTTCACACACCAACAACGGAGATAGCCATGCAAGATGCCAACCAGGCCTGGACTGAGACAAAAATTCAGCCCGGACATTTCCGCGGAATTTGGCCCAGACTGGCCCACCACAACCAGCGCGTAGATACTCTACTGACTTTTCGGGGGCGAGGCCCATACAAATACTTGAAATACAAGCCCTCAACACCACCACATTTACAGTACTACATAAATGATACACAACCAACAGACAAATACTTTAACATTTGGCCCAGACCGGCCCACCAGAGGGTCGGCACACCGGGCATATGCCTGGTACGTCCTGTGGCCAGTCCACCCCTGATGCCAACCTGCTTGTCGCAGTAAGCTTGAGGACACATCGAGGCACAATGCCAACCTTTACTTCTACTTCCCATACAGATGATCACTGCAGTGGTGCTCAAACGTTTTCACGTCAAGGACGCCCACATTGATTTGTATTTGGCCTCTCTGACCCTCAACTGAAGAGGTTTTGTTTGTGCCAGGGTCCTCCGGAAAAGAGAATATTTGTGTTGATTTATAATATTTTCGAGATAAAATAAATAAATAAGTACAAGCTCGTGACGCACTGTATGCAATATTCACATATTTAGCTGGGGACCCCTGGCGGTCCTGATGAACGTAACTTTACACAGGCAGCGGTTTTGGGCAGATGTTGCCGAAGTTCCCTTGAGCAAGGCACTGAACCCCCAACTGCTCCAGTGGAGCTGCTTAGTGGCAAACAGTATAAGACTGTGGTTGTACTGGTCAGCTCCCAGGTTTGAATCTGTGTGTGTCTGTCTGTGTTTCTACGTGCAGGGCGTTGCTGAAAATGAGCAACAAAAAAAAGCTTCTACACTATACTATCACGAAAACATTCATGGTATCCTCCGGGAAAAAAATAAAGGTCCAGCATAAAAAAGTAGATAGAAATTTCAATATTTTTTTCAAACATGTTCCCATGCAGTACATTTTCCAACGGTTTCATTCTTGTGATATACAAGAAATAAAGAAATAAAGAGCATTGATTTAGGAGAGTCCTGGCATGACATAATGGCTTTTCTAACCAACTCATATAATGTGAAAAGCTCCAAGCAAAGCAAAATGAGGTCGGCGAGGCTTTGCCGAGCTGTAATTTGTTATGGGGATGGATTGCAATTGGACTGGCAACCCATTATCTCTGGAGCTAACAAAGCATTGGACCAGTTAACTCATTAATTACACACTCAATTAGAGAGGATGAATTAATCAGAGGAGCAGGGGGAGTGAGTTTTTGTTTGCAGGGATTGAGAGGCTGGATGGATATGTGTGTGTGTGTGTGTGTGTGTGTGTGTGTGTGTGTGTGTGTGTGTGTGTGTGTGTGTGTGTGTGTGTGTGTGTGTGAGAGAGAGAGTGCATGCATGCGCGGGGTGTGGGAGACAGGGAGAAAGAGCGAGTGAGAGACATTGAGACCCACCGTGCGAGCGGTAAAGCGGGCTGGGATGGGGGACTGGTTGGACAGGAGAAGAGTTCTGGTAATGTCCGTCAGAACTGGAATCCTGCCAAAGTCCAGCTCAGGAGTGTGAACATGAACCGCTGGACCCTGACCAATACATGACAGAACCACCTCCTGTATGAGGGGAGGGGAAGAGAGGAGAGGAGAGGAGAGGAGAGGAGAGGAGAGGAGAGGAGAGGAGAGGAGAGGAGAGGAGAGGAGAGGAGAGGAGAGGAGAGGAGAGGAGAGGAGAGGAGAGGAGAGGAGAGGAGAGGAGAGGAGAGGAGAGGAGAGGAGAGGAGAGGAGAGGAGAGGAGAGGATTTACTAACAGTTTGCAGAATTACAGTACATTTCAAGTACAACTCAATACAAAAACTGTTAACTGTGAGTGGACGCATTACACTTGTTTACAATAGGGCCGACCATTTTCAATTCATCAAAACAATTAGAGACGTACGAATATACACAACTATATAGTCAAAACAGGAACTTATCATAGAGGTAAAAAGGGAAAAGAAACATATACAGTGAGGGGGGAAAGGGGTGAGGAGAGGAGAGGAGATCGAATGATTGAGAGTAATTGCTTCATTCAATAATTAATAGTTAAGAAAGCACTGTGTAGCTCGTGCCAAGAAGCTAACAGCAATAACACTATGTATTACCACCGCACGCATGCATGCACGTGCATGCGCACATGCACACGCACACGCACACACACACACACACACACACACTGACCATGGGTGCCTGTGTTCTGCCAAACACAGCGATGGGTGCAGCGTACTGCAGTCTGCCCAGAGTCTGAGCCAGCAGGAATATGGGAACCTCCACTGAACTGGATGGAGGAATGACTCCTCTGGGGTGAGCGCTGCCATAAAGCACCGCTGGGCGCTCCTCGTAGACCTGCCCACAGATAGACACACACACACACACACACACACACACACACACACACACACACACACACACACACACACACACACACACACACACACACACACAAAGTAACCAATTAGACAATTACTTAAGTCAAAGTATAAAAGTAGCTCACATTAAATGTACTTGGTTTTAAAATGTACTTAAATGTATAAAAGTAAAAGTACAAAGTACAAGTACAAGTAAAAAGTACAAAATGCTTTTCAAAAGGCCTACAAAGAAATTAAGTCCAACATTTTTCATCCTGTCAAAAGTAGCTTGCCATTCATTATCAATGGCATTTAATGTTTGTGTGAGGACAATGTTTGTGTTTACATGCATATTACACGCACCCTCAGGGTGCAAGCTCACACAAAATATATTTCACAGTCAAATACATATTAATTTAGGGGTCCTAGTCTTCATATATACTCTAAGGTCCTAGTGGAGAGAGCCATTGCAAAACAGACATCACATTAAGCCCTCCACTAAGCCCCACCCACTCCACTCTGCAAGGGCAAGCTGTCCAGTCACCCATCACAGAGATGTTAAATGATTTCGCCATATAAATAATCGATCAAGAGCCAGAGCTTGATCGATCTAGTCAACAAAGCCTGCAGTATAGGCTATGCAATGTGGATGACATTATTTCAATAAAGTAGAAATACGAGGGAGAAAGTTGAAACAGCTATCAACCTTAAAGACCGTCCCGACAGAAGTTTTGATGCAATATACGGTTAGACTACAGTGATTAGTATTGGCATTGGGTGAGTCGTGTTTACCGGTATGTGTTCACAACACAGCCATGCAAAATAACAGCTATGATGACGAGCTGTCGAGCTGACGAAAACAGAGCCGATGCAGAAGCAGCACGGGCTGCACACACACACACACACACACACACACACACACACACACACACACACACACACACACACACACACACACACACACACACACACACACACACACACACACACACACACGCACGCACGCACGCACGCACGCACGCACGCACACACGCACGCACGCACACACACACACACACACACACACACACTCTTGTACTCTCTTCCACTCTTTTATAGTTTCGTTCCCATTCCTATGCATTGCATTCGGTACACAAGGCCAGTCAGCAGCAGGTATGTGTGTTTGTGTGTGTGTGTGTGTGTGTGTGTGTGTGTGTGTGTGTGTGTGTGTGTGTGTGTGTGTGTGTGTGTGTGTGCGTGCGTGCGTGCGTGTGTGCGTGCGGTGTTAACCTGGTCCAGCAGGCCGTAGCAGCCAGGCAGGGAGCTGCTGGTGTTGGTCAACCTCACTAGCTGTTGATACGGATGACCCAGAAAACACCTGTGGAACTCCAACACCGGAGTCTCTACCACCACCTCAGGTACCACACACCTGTTGGAAACGAGCCAGAGTTAGTCTCCACCACCACCTCAGGTACCACACACCTGTTGGAAACGAGCCAGAGTTAGTCTCTACCACCATCTCAGGTACCACACACTTGTTGGAAACGAGCCAGAGTTAGTCTTTACCACCACCTCAGGTACCACACACCTGTTGGAAACGAGCCAGAGATAGTCTCTACCACCACCTTAGGTCCCGGGTGCGCACTCGGGATCACTTGGCAGATGTTGTGGTAGTGTGATTGATGCGTACCGTTCCCGGGAGCGGATCGCCCAACCGCCCCCGGGACCGCATGGGGGGCGGGTCTCTGGACCGTTGAAGTGTATTCAGATACGGATCGTTCCAATGTGAATGCATGCGTGGGAAGTGGACAGTTCTTTTTAAGAACGTGACATAATCTCTAGTTGACGAGCCAAGCGTAAAAAAAAAAAAAACATAGCCGCTGCACGACGCGTAACACCAGCGCATTTCTCAACACCGCCCGTCTCCTGTTGAATCTGCAGCACTGCAGTACGCGCTGATCTTATCCTGCGGACTACACGTGGCTCTTGGGCTTTGCTTGCAGGCATAGTATCCAAAGTAAAACAAAATAATAATAATGCTAAAGTAGAATTCATAGCAAACTAATATCAAACACGACACTGGAGCACAGAACTGACTGACACAGTGAATAGCAGGCAGGCTGACAGTGAAGTAGTATAACGGCAAAGAGGCAATGCAATGCAGTGTGTCACTATTTATTTGAGACAATGTCGCAGAGTTGATGGTCAGTGTCCGGGCGTGCCAGCCATCAAGCACACCGCCATCAGGAGGATTAAAGTGTGTTATGCAAGTGTACCCGGGTGCGCTGTTGAATCTCGGGCAATGTGAATCATGGCCATCGGGGACCAGGCAACCGTATTCGGAAACGGTTCCAATGAAACGGATTCAGTCCGACTCAGTGTGAATTGCCTATTAGTCTCTATACCACCTCAGGAACCACACACCTGTTGGAAACGAGCCAGAGTTAGTCTCTACCACCACCTCAGGTACCACACACCTGTTGGAAACGAGCCAGAGTTAGTCTCTACCACCACCTCAGGTACCACACACCTGTTGGAAACGAGCCAGAGTTAGTCTCTACCACCACCTCAGGTACCACACACCTGTTGGAAACGAGCCAGAGTTAGTCTCTACCACCACCTCAGGTACCACAGCATCAAGGGTTTGATTGGGGGTAAGTCCCTGTGACATACTAGCGTCATGTCCAGGGGGTGTGCTTGTACATCAAGCTGCCTCACGCTACAGAAACAGGAGATAGGCTCCTGCCCCTATGGGCCTCATGGCTACAGAAACAGGAGATAGGCTCCTGCCCCTATGGGCCTCATGGCTACAGAAACAGGAGATAGGCTCCTGCCCTATGGGCCTCATGGCTACAGAAACAGGAGATATGCTCCTGCCCTATGGGCCTCATGGCTACAGAAACAGGAGATAGGCTCCTGCCCTGTGGGCCTCATGGCTCGGCAAGGCTACTTACTTACCACCTCAGGTACCACACACCTGTTGGAAAAGACGGCAGGGCCTTTTGACGGGCCTCGATGGCAGGCCCTGATGGCCTCGTAATGGCCGAATTTACACTAGGTTGCATGCTGAAAATATATCTACGAGCTTGTAGATCTGCTATTTTCAGAGCGCAACACCTGATCGCAAACAAACATGAAATGTGCGCACAGGCGGGCACACACACGCACGCGCACGCACATGCATGCACAGGTTGCACACGCACAGACACCCACACAGTTTCTCAAATAGCGTCTGTGCTCGATACTAATTTGTTAATCTGACCTGGCGTTTATTGGCAGAGTCAGGACTTCCTCCCCGACACCTTCTACGTCCACCACCAGCGCCAGCCTGTAGCTCTGCACTGTGTTGGAGCACAACGTCACCTAGAGAGAGGAGCATGCGCACACACACACACACACACACACACACACACACACACACACACACACACACACACACACACACAATTGATGAAATAAAAGGGTGTTCCCACTCAAATCAACAATTACAATTTTCTATTTGGCAGTGCGCAAAAAGCTTGGAATACGGATGTGTATATTACAGGAAACAAACTGCCATAAACTCCCGAATTGTACCATCACACCTGTATATTACCGTATATTACATGTATGTGCCCGCCAAACTTGAGGTTTACGGGCAAAATACAGTTCCCGTAATTCCCTGTTAACTCCTCTTTTCACGCAGTGCAGGCGATGGTGGCCACCAGGCCTTACCTCCACAGTGAGGTCTGACATGGTGGTCACCATGCTGTTATAGGGCTTTACCTCCACAGTGAGGTCTGACATGGTGGCCACCATGCTGTTATAGGGCCTTACCTCCACAGAGAGGTCTGACATGGTGGCCACCATGCTGTTATAGGGCCTTACCTCCACAGAGAGGTCTGACATGGAGGTCACCATGCTGTTATAGGGCCTTACCTCCACAGAGAGGTCTGACATGGTGGCCACCATGCTGTTATAGGGCCTTACCTCCACAGAGAGGTCTGACATGGTGGCCACCATGCTGTTATAGGGCCTTACCTCCACAGTGAGGTCTGACATGGTGGCCACCATGCTGTTATAGGGCCTTACCTCCACAGAGAGGTCTGACATGGTGGCCACCATGCTGTTATAGGGCCTTACCTCCACAGAGAGGTCTGACATGGTGGTCACCATGCTGTTATAGGGCCTTACCTCCACAGTGAGGTCTGACATGGTGGTCACCATGCTGTTATAGGGCCTTACCTCCACAGTGAGGTCTGACATGGTGGTCACCATGCTGTTATAGGGCCTTACCTCCACAGTGAGGTCTGACATGGCGCGCACGGCGCCCGTGGCAGGCCTCACGGTGAACTCTGAGGGCCGTGCGCGTGCCGTGTCCAGAGCGGCGCCGCTGCCGTGCCACTGGTTTCTGGACAGCTCGGACACCTGGGCGGCGCTGGACACGCTGGCGGGCCCAGAGCCGTCGCCCGACACCCGCAGGGCGAACGCCATGGGCACCAGGGAGGTGTTGAAGAGGGTGCACGTCAACGTGTGGGGGAAGCCTGCACGGAGAGAGAGAGAGAGGGAGGGACAAGAGAGAGAGGGAGGGACAAGAGAGAGAGGGAGGGACAAGAGGCGTCATAGAGAGGGAGGAGCCAGAGAGAGAGGGAGGGACAACAGGGCAGTGGTGGAAAATAACATCTACTGCACGTCATTATTTTACTGCTAAGTACGAACATGTTCGTACCTAAAGCTTTACACCAAATAGGAAACGATTTAGCCGAAAATCTGCTTTTAACATTGGACCCGGTTGCTAGGCAACGCCTCCGTCACCCCCAGCACCAGGATCTTTGCACACGGCCCCCATAGACCTCCGATCTTTACAATGGCGGTCTCCATGCCGGTAAAGCTAGAGAATATGCCCTGGCAGGGCATTCTGCCGCCACCAGGTGGCAGACAACAAAGAATTAAGTACAATTATGAGATATAATGACTTTACTGAAGTATTTCCAATTGTCTGTACTTTTACTTCTACTCCACTACATATCAGAGACAAATATACTACAATTATTTAAAAACTTTTAGTTACTTAGTAGATTTAGATTTACAAAACATACATTACAACATACATTAACCACTTCAGCCCTATACATTTCGGCCATCTTCAAGTGCACAGTGCGTCACAATGAGAGGCATTGTGAGCTTGTAGATCAGCTATTTCCAAAAGATTTGTATACATTTGAAAATGTAATGGAAATTCTGCAAAATTAGTACTTTTGCTTTTGGTACTTTAAGTAGGCCTACATTCATATGTCAATACCTTTGTACTTTTACTCAAGTAAATGTTTCCCTCGACTTTTACTTGAAACAGAGCATTTCCACATTGCACGCACGCATGCACGCACGCACGCACGCACGCACGCACGCGCACTTAAAATCGTGAAATGCGAAAGCCTTTAACAGGTCTGCCATTCATCACTCATTCTATTAGATAAAGCAGGAGTTTTGTCTTTTTGTTCTTGGTTCTGCTGAATTGCCTCTACGACGCAATCACACCATCGCTTGTACTTAGAACGCTTCTCTCAGCAGGTTTTTCAAATTATCCTTGAATGAATGAATCATATCAGATTTTACAATCATTGAATGGGCGGCGGTGGCTCAGGGGTAGAGTGACTGGATGGTAACCGCAAGGTTTCCAGTTCGAACCCGGGCTCCCCCAGAGTTCGTGTCGAAGTGTCCTTGGGCAAGACACTGAACCCCTAATTGCTCCTGATGTGCTGGTTGGTGCCTTGCATGGTTTCCGCCGCCATCGGTGTATGAATGTGTGTGTGAATGGGTGAATGTATAATGCACAATCTATGTAAAGCGCCTTGGATAAAGGCGCTATATACTGTAAATGCACCATTTATTGAATCGTCACACTGACATATAGTTACTTAATATCTATCCAGCACACTAAGTTAAGTCCACGAGGTTAGCACAGCATTTTAGCGTATGTGTTTTTGATTGTGTTAAACATGTACAGTTACTCACCAAAGGCAACATCTCCAAAGTTGAGCTCTGAAACGTTGAAGTTGAAAGTGGGGCCAACGACGCGGCCTCTGAAAACCAACACATGACTGATAATAACTGATAGTAATATATAAACCAAAGCACTGACATATCACAACAGATGACATCATGACAATTAGTATAATGACTACAAAGACAAAGTGCAGTAACTAACAGAAAAAACACACAATTGAACTGTTAACCCATTCTGACCTGAGATCAGATTCTAGAAATGTCAGTCGCTCTTCGATTTTTCAAAAATAGCAGACCTACAAGCTCGTATCGCGCCACTCGGTGGCGGGATATGAGCTTGTAGATCTGCTATTTTTCAATAGCTAAAGCATAACATGATGCTGACACCAAAATGGGTGCCCGTTTAGAATGGGTTAAATGGGGTAAAAAGTGATTCAACATGGTCAGCCAAATATTATGTTAACCTTTTTTTCTGCCTGGCTGGGACCAAAATAGGGAATTGATCCTTTCACACTGCCCAACAGTATATATTAACCCATTTAGATTCTAATGTCTTCCAAATCATGACAGTTTTCTGGAAAACCCTATGTTTCTAGGTCAGTCGTTTTCAAACATTTTTTGTTTCATGTCAAGGACCCCCAAGATTATATGTAATTGGCCGCCGACCACCATCAAAAAGTATGTTGTTCCAAGGACACCCCAGAAGCAAAGATTTGAGTCAAAAACGTTGGCTCTGAAATAATATATAAAGATTTGTGCCACATTTTCACGATAAAAAAAAAATAGCAGACCTACAAGCTCGTAGCGCGCCACTCGGTGGAGCGCTATGAGCTTGTAGATCTGCTATTTTTCAATAGCGAAATTATAACAATGTTTAAAACACCAAAAGGGGTTCCAATGTGGCCCTCTGGAGTGAGTGTGGAAATATAGTGGCCCTCTGAATCTACACTACAGTAACTACAGTAACCTCACCGGAAGGTCAAGGCGAGGTTCTGCGGCTGGCCCGTGACCGTGAGCAGCAGGTCCTCGGAGAACTCTCCCAGGGAGCTGCTGGAGAAGACCACCTGGAGAGCCTGACGGGCCCCCGGGGGAACCACGCCCTCCTCAGGGCTGGAGGAGAAACAACGGCCGAAGGTGCTGTCGGGGCGGGACACCTTGAACGGAGCGTCGATCAGACCTCTGTTGGACACCAGCACCTGGAGATGTACAGAGTAATAATACATTAAATACAGTGATACTGATCAAGGATTCCGTCAATAACTGAACAGTGGTGGGAAAAGTACTCACATATTTCACTTAACCCATTTTGGGTGGGAACCCCCTTTGGTGTTTTAAGCATTATGTTATAATTTAGCTATTGAAAAATAGCAGATCTACAAGCTCGTAGCGCGCCACAGAGTGGCGCGCTACGAGCTTGTAGGTCTGAAAATGTAGGTCGTGAAAATGTGGCACAAATCTTTGAATATATATTTCAGAGCGAACATTTTTAAATGTTAAAATATTGGCTTCTGGGGGGTCCCTGGAACTACATATTTTGAGATGGGTGGTCCGTGGCCCAATAGAGATAATTCTGGGGGTCCTTGACATGAAAAAGGTTGAGCACCGCTGACATAGAAACATGGGTTTTTCAGAAAAATTTTAGAAGGCTTTTTTTATCGACATCAGTCCAAAATGGGTTAAGTAAAAGTATCAATACTGCACCCTGTTACAAGTAAAAGGCCGGAATTCAAAATGTACTTGAGTAAATGTACATCAAAATGTACTTAAAAGGGCATCAAAATGTTAATGAACTTAAAGTACACAAAAGTTAAAGTACTCATTATGTATAGTATACATTATAAATAAAATAAAATAAAAAAACCAAGAAAGCATTTTCACACCCCCTACCTACCTCATAACAGTTCTTGGCCCCTATGAAAACGTTCTGCATGTCCATTATGTTGTAGCTGAGCTGGAGTTTGGGTCCTAGGCCGTCTCCCGTGACGGTCAGAGGCAGACAGCCTTCACGGCCTGCACACAAGACGTGAACGAACACACAGACGTGAACGAACACACAGACGTGAACGAACACACAGACGTGAACGAACACACAGACGTGAACGAACACACAGACGTGAACGAACACACAGACGGACACAGACGTGAACGAACACACAGACGTGAACGAACACACAGACGGACAAAGACGTGAACGAACACACAGACGTGAACGAACACACAGACGGACACAGACGTGAACGAACACACAGACGGACACAGACGTGAACGAACACACAGACGTGAACGAACACACAGACGTGAACGAACACACAGACGTGAACGAACACACAGACGTGAACGAACACACAGACGTGAACGAACACACAGACGTGAACGAACACACAGACGGACACAGACGTGAACGAACACACAGACGTGAACGAACACACAGACGTGAACGAACACACAGACGGACACAGACGTGAACGAACACACAGACGGACACAGACGTGAACGAACACACAGACGTGAACGAACACACAGACGGACACAGACGTGAACGAACACACAGACGTGAACGAACACACAGACGTGAACGAACACACAGACGTGAACGAACACACAGACGGACACAGACGTGAACGAACACACAGACGTGAACGAACACACAGACGGACACAGACGTGAACGAACACACAGACGTGAACGAACACACAGACGTGAACGAACACACAGACGTGAACGAACACACAGACGTGAACGAACACACAGACGGACACGGACGTGAACGAACACAGCCAGAGTAACAAACACAAAAAAACAAAGAGAAGCAAGAAAGACATGGATTTTAGCACATCAACACTGAATATCTAGGGCCCTATTTGCATCAGTGCTAAACCCCATATAATTATACCTAAACTTCTTTAGTAAAAAGAAAGGCAAAGAAGTTTAGGGGTTAGTGGTTTAGGCCCCTAGGGTCTAGTCACCCGCGGACGTGTGCACGAAATGAGCACGCGAGAGACAAAAAAAAACGCACGCCTCTCATTGGAAATGACTATAGGCGTGTCAGTCGCTCCCCATCTGAAAAGGTTTTAAGAGACTAGTGCATACTGAACTACATAAGGCTAAAGTCCTTCTGCAAAAATGTTTAATAATAAAGAAATTATATTTAGAGACTATTTAATATTTAAAGACTAAAGGCTAAAGTCCTTCACACAGCTGGCCTATGGGGTCAAATCCGACCTGATGCCATTTACTGCATCTCTTCCCTACTGCTCTCTATCAAAATGAAGCAAAAATGCTTTAAAAATGTTTAATAATAAACAATTAATAATATTTCCCCCGTCTTCCAGAATGTATTGATGAAGAGCGTCTCCTTCAAATGTATCCCAGGGGAGAGACGTAGGAAGAAATGACGGCTTAAGAAAGCTTAAGAAAATTTGAATTTATATACTATTTGTATGATAATGTAACTATATGGGCAATTTAGGTGCATGCTCTTAATCTCACGAAAGTAGTCCTAATATGTTTTGAATACAGTCAAATCTTTCGGTTAAAACGTAATCTTTTGTCTGTGCAAGCCATTATTCTGAGCAGCACACGTGCCCTAGTTTCAGGTCACCTGCAGCAGCCTCAGAAAACATGGAAATTCATGTAAATCTGGCCTCCGGCGCAGGAAGACACACACACACGCAGGCCACATGCAAAACTACAAACTGCTCTTTTCAAGCAATGCGGACGAGACGGGGATTTGTTGTTGTTGCCCTGTGTTTTGTCTTTATTATGAAAATGAGATCAGGCAAGGTTTAACCCATTCTGAACGGGCACCCATTTTGGTGTTGGCATCATGTTATGCTTTAACTATTGAAAAATAGCAGATCTACAAGCTCGTATCGCGCCACCGAGTGGCGCGATACGAGCTTGTAGGTCTGCTATTTTTGAAAAATCGAAGAACGACTGACATTTTTAGAATCTGACCTCAGGTCAGAATGGGTTGATCAGACCAGTGTGTGTCCAGTGGAAACCTCGTATGAATCTGATCTCAGGTCAGAATGGGATAAAGAAGCGTGTATACTGTGTGGTCCTGTGTAGCTCCGTGGGTAGAGCACAGGATTAGTGCTGGGGGATCCTTTCCTACTTTGCATAAAAGCATCTACCACAAAGGAATATATTATGATCAGGGGTCGTCTATATGTCCGTAGAATCACTCTGAGAGTGTACCAAATGGACTTGTAAGGGTCCATTTGGTTATTATTCTGTCTTCTTTAATAAAAGTAATTGATATCCTTTCTCTCATTGAGTCTCGTGTGTGAATAGAGGTAAGACAAACAAGGGAGGTTATTGTTCGGGGAGAATACGTTGCCTTTTCTCAATTCACTCTCTGAAGTAATTTCACATCACTTTCGATGAAACGTATTCTTCTCGAACAATAACCCCCCCTTGTTTATCTTAGCTCTATTCACACAAAAGGAAGATTGAACGAGAGAAAGGATCAATTACTTTTATTAAAGAAGACAGAAGAAAATACAGTACAGTACATCTGCAGAAAGCCTGTCTCCTTATAACTATATACGGTGGAAACAAATAGAACAAAATGAACGTCTCAGTGCCTGGCTACTCAATAGACAGGAGCAGTGTTTTAAACTTTGTTCAATGCCACCTAATATCCAAGTGTAATACTTTACTTTTTGAAGCTTTACCCTTCAATTCAGACGAAAAGTCCACACTATTTATCCATAATGTATAAATGATAGATAAGGGGTCAGGACAACGAGGCCTTTTCGTGGAGGGGTCAGTCTGAAATTTGGACTTAGACAGTTTTTCGTCTGTGGTACTCATTTCACTTCTCTTATTAAACTCATTCACTGCCAGCCCAAGGACGGGTTTGGACGAGCTATTCCCAAAGGCCCACAGTGCCAAGTAGTTGGAAGAGTTTGGAGAGCTCAGAAAACAGCACCCTCTTGTATAAAAACACCAGAGTCGCTGTCCTGCAGGATTAGGAACGTGAAGCCATCGCAAAAACTGTAACAAAAAAATAAAGAAAAGGCAAAATGCCTTTTGCCCAAATCCATTTATCAGATTTACCTGACTTTTACGTCTGGGTAAAAGTCAGGTAAATACTCTCACCTAAAATGTTAAACTTTAAAGTTCATTTTGAACCTTCACAACAATCTCTTTGGAACATCATGTCTGGAACTTCAGCGAATTAGTTATCTCAGAGCTGCACTCTCCGCCGGGCATCGCTCTGGCTTATCAATGGAGTTGCCGGCTCTGCCTTACACAGTACAGTAGAGCCAGTGTTTCCTCTCTAAGACATTCATCAGGGACGCCCCTCACTGTTGGAACACGCTGTACCGTGTCGCCACAAAGCGCCTGCTGCCTGAACAATGCAGGCCCAAACAACCATCCTATACTGTTCACCCCAAACTCAATGTATGGCAACAGCAATAGAGTCGATACAAAATATGCAAGTAGTGGGCAAGAAAAGCACTGAGGTCATAGTATCAAAATATATCAGCAAAAACCTTTCGATAAACACAAGGTGGTTAGAACAAGCTTGTTGTAATTCAAGTATGAACACCTTGTGGCATTCACCATACATATCAACACATAATACATTTTATGCTCCCCAAAAGTTTGGAATACTGAAATACAAATAGCTATTTGTACTATTTGTACTAATGTTAACTTAAATTGAGTATTATCCATTCTCATTGTGGATTCTATAGGGACTCTCTGGGTTCCTTTAGGGGGGGGGGGGGGGGTCTAAATTGACCCTGTAAGTTGGACAGAGTTAAAGGGACATTTCACCACGGGAAGAAACTGCGGTCACTCAATGTTAATAGTATTTGTAGTAGATAAACACAATTTGAAATTTGCACCCTATAATGGCCAGATACATAATGAAGTCTGTGTGTTTTGACTATGGTTTGACTGGATTGCTGAATTCCTACAATGACCATAATGCTTTGGTGGACCGCCCGTCCTTGTGGAGAGGGGACGAGGCTACGTGGAGGTGTGACTTGTAGTCCAGGAGGACCACATTTTCATGACAAATGTTGGCATGAACATGGCGTCATGACTAAAACATATAAAAGACAAATTACACACATAGAAAACCCCAGGGAAGTGTTTCTTGTGTCCTAAACATCATTAAAATAAACCTTGAAATGTAAAAGTTTGAGAACCACTGCTATAACGTGTGAAACACAACCAAATGTGGTATCCTACTAGTGTTGATTTTGTCGACTACCTTTTTTCACTGACACGCAGCGCGACGCATTGTGAGGTTGTAGATCTGCTATTTTCAGCAAGTGTAAAATCAGCCGTTACGACGGCATCAAGGCCCGCCGAAATACATTTTAGTCGACTAAATCAACTGTACGTATTTAGTCGACTAAAAACTAGAAACTAAATGAAAACTATTGAAGAGACCATGACAAAAAACTTTTGCAAAAAACAAATTGCTGCCAAAAACAACACTGTATCCTACACTCCTAGGTAGGCACTGACCTGTGACTGAGAAAGGAGAGAGGCCGCACAGCTCGTAGTCACGATGCCATCAAAAACTTTCTTTTTTTAACAAGTTGCCTTCTTCAGGGAATGACTGGTGTGCGCTCCTATCTTTCTGTTTGTTTGAGGCACTGACCTGTGACATCACAGTAGAAGGTGTGCTGGTGGAGCCTGGCCTCCTGAGGCTTAAAGACGATGCTGAACGTTGCTGTGGTGGACGGCCATATTTCACCCTCCTGGACAGAAGACACACAGACGGATAAACACAATGGAAGACAGGGAGCATTACATAAGGCATGCCACAACAACAACGCACCAGTGTCCATTTCTGTGTCGACTAAAACCATGACGAAAAATGTTCGGCGACTACACATTTTTTCACTGATGAAAACGAAATAAAAACGAAATAATTGTTTTGCCATGATGACAAAAATGACTAAATATACTGACAATTATGTCAACAAAATCGTATGATATTAGTCGACTAAAACTAGACTAAAACTAAAACATTTCAGGTGATTACCTGACACACACACGCGCGCACACACACACACGCACACAGGGGGGCCATCGCAGAAGGTCAACTCCTCGTAGATTCCACTGCATAATAGTAAATAGAGAATCCCGGGCAGGTAGATACTTTTATTATTCATGGGGGAATAATAAAGTGAATATAAATCTCACAGACAGCTCACTGGATAATAATGTGGAAACATAATTTGGGGTCGGTACGTGATTCAGTTATAGTATACTCTACTGCATCCCTGCACTACTCTCTCCTCTCCCTATCTCTCTCTCTCTCTCTCTCTCTCTCTCTCTCTCTCAAAATAGAAAGGAGAGGGTCATTCATTAGCACGAGAGGCATCTCTGAGATGACCGCTGCCTCTGGGGAGTCCGGCAACCTTATACAGTACGTATGGCTCTGGAGCCTCCGACGACCGCACGCATGCGTGCCAAATTTGCACTTGGCTGCTCGTCGAAAATAGCAGATCTACAAGCTCGCAACGTGTCTGTATACCGTGACGTTTGTGAGCTTACAGATCAGCGTAGAGCTATTTTCGGATGCGCGGCATCGGCTTTGGTGTAAATTACCTGCGGGTGCCTGATGTGTGTGCGTGCCTACGTGCGTGTGGGTATGTGTGTGTGACTGTGCGCTGACTGTGCATGACTCTCTCCACTGTCCTCTACTGTGTTTGTGCATGGCCTAAAGACTCTTTGTTCTTTCTCCCGCTGTCCAGGGAGTCTGGCCTAAAGACTCTTTGTTCTCCCGCTGTCCACGGAGTCTGGCTGGTATGGAGGCAGAGCCTGAGCTCTGACCGAGGAGCGGAAACAAAGGAACAGGGCTGTCAGAGGAGGTCAGAGCCCATGCATGATCCTCCTGTCATTAACACCTCAACTGACATTGACACCCCCAGACGTCAGACCAAAACCAACCCTTTAACTGCCATTGACGTCCACGGACGTCAGAACAGTGTTGTTTTTGTTTGGTTTTTTTTTTTATGATGAAAGATAGATGGCGTTCTTCGCCAACGTATGGATTGCTAGGAGACCGATACAACCGGAAGTGAAAACTCTCGTCTCCGCCCGCCGCAATGTAAACAGATTTATAAAAAATGCATTTATCTCGGATTCTTTTCCCAGACTGTGTTGTTGGTCAAAACAAGCTTTATTCAAGATTAGGTTACAAGGTTACAACATTTCGTCTGCCACTCCACACATTTACATTGGGTTCACGTCTCGGGTCCCGTGGGCCTTCAGAATCAGGGTCTTCACTGAATGACGGTGGCGGTGGCGGGAGAATTGATTCATTAATACCTTAATTAATTAGTTAATGTGTTTAAAGGAACCAGACACAACAGAGAGAGTGTTCTTAACCCTTTGTAGGTCAAATGCGAAACTGTGGAAAGAAAACCATGCTAACTTCATGCATACAGAATCTAGTTTCAGGCGCGATAAGATCACAATCCGAATCCATACCCACAAAAAGATTTTAAAGTGATCGATTTAACTCTGAGAGTGTGAAAATGAAGCATTACAGGGCCAGAGTTATAAAGTACAACACTAAGCGTTTCAGCGTGTAGACTAAAGTTATATAATATCACAGGAGACAAGCTTTGAAGGACTTTGTGGAACGATGCAGTCAAATATTTACACGGCTGCAGGTCATCATCGCTGAGTGAGGAGACACACCACCACGCTGATGCCAAGACGACCACGCAGGGGTGGAAAGTAACCAAGTACTTTTACTTAAATACTGTACTTGAGTACAATTTTGACTTCTACTCCACTATATCTCAGAGGCAAA
This sequence comes from Protomyctophum parallelum, assembly GCF_964188405.1. NCBI lineage: Eukaryota > Metazoa > Chordata > Actinopteri > Myctophiformes > Myctophidae > Protomyctophum > Protomyctophum parallelum. The sequence goes on from NC_139700.1 coordinate 8,462,574, forward strand.
TATTGTACTTTTACTCCACTACATTTGTTCGAAAACATTAGATTTTGATTTTGCGGTTGATTTTTTGATAGCGAGAGAGAGAGAGAGAGAGAGAGACAGAGAAATGTGCACGTTGCGTCTACAATCAGTTGAGGATACAGGTTCAGTTTTAGGATAGACAGTTAATATTTTCCCTGTCCTTTATAATTGTGTACAATAGTCTAGGCTACACGAGAGAACATTAAATGGTGACATAGATAGTGAGTGTATAGCCTACTGTCCTCTGACTGCAACAACATTGCATGAGACATTCAAATAAAGTTGAATAAAGTTTTTCACCTAAACGTCATCAGTGATGTTCATTTCAATGCCATTGGTCATGATATTTGCATATAAATACCCCCACAGAGGCTGAAATTCACACAAATTAAAAATTTCTGGACAATTTTTAACCTATGACTTTTGACCTTTAACACTAATAAAAGTAAGTAAAATAATTGTAATATGGTTTTTTGTGATCATTAGAATGTCTAGAACATGTTTTATTCATTATTGTGAAAGATACCCCCCAAATGTAAATTATTGATTTATTACATCATTATTATACATTTTCATCAAACTTCTTTTTTTTTACATATTTTTTTTAACATAAGTCCTAGTAGTACAAAGTAGTAGTAAGGTTGAAATCTCTTTTTTGCAAGTAGAAATATATCCGGGTCTTACAGGGTTAAACATTGGAAAACATGAAATGGGACAAGATGAGTACATTTACTTTTGGTACTTTAAGTACATTTTGAAGAATACCTTTGTACTTTTACTCAAATACATTGTACTTATACCTATTTCTATAATGGAGTATTGATTGACCTTTACTTGTGAAATAATGTGAGTACTTTTTTTCCACCGCTGACGATGAGTAAGCAAAGAGTTACTGTAGAGCAATGGAGAGAGGCGGAGACTGTGAGAGACGGACAAGAACGCACACGTACGCATTTAGGCTCTGGGAGAGGAGAGGGCGGGGCTGCTGTTGACTTGACCTTTTCATTTTCTTTAGATTGCACAGATTGTGCCCCTGGACCAGATTGTGCTTCCGCGCGCACGTGCTGTGCAAACACACACACACACACACGCGCGCGCACACACGCAGCCACACACACACACGTACCATTGGCTGGACAGTGATGGGAGAGTGTGAGGAGGAGGGGAGGGGCAGCCGGTCCTCCACAGCCCGCCTCCTCCGCTCCCTGAAGCTCCTGGAGAGCAGAGCCACGCGGTGGAACTCGGCCGGGTCCGACGCGCTCTCCGACAGGAGGCACTCTCTCTCCTCGTCCTCCTCCTTCTGCAGCTCTCTGGACGGAAGGGGAGGGGAGACGAGGAGGGGTTTGAGGAGGGGTTTGAGGAGGGTGGGGAGGAGAGGGGAGGTGAGGAGGGGTTTGAGGAGGGTGGGGAGGAGAGGGGAGATGAGGAGGGGTTTGAGGAGGGGTTTGAGGAGGGGTTTGAGGAGGGTGGGGAGGAGAAGGGAGATGAGGAGGGGTTTGAGGAGATGAGGAGGGGTTTGAGGAGATGAGGAGGGGTTTGAGGAGATGAGGAGGGGTTTGAGGAGGGGTTTGAGGAGGGTGGGGAGGAGAGGGGAGGTGAGGAGGGGTTTGAGGAGGGTGGGGAGGAGAGGGAGATGAGCAGGCGTTTGAGGAGGGTGGGGAGGAGAGGGGAGATGAGGAGGGGTTTGAGGAGGGAGGGGAGGGGAGATGAGGAGGGGTTTGAGGAGGGAGGGACAGGAGAGGGGAGATGAGGAGGGGTTTGAGGAGGGAGGGGAGGGGAGATGAGGAGGGGTTTGAGGAGGGAGGAGAGGGGAGATGAGGAGGGGTTTGAGGAGGGTGGGACAGGAGAGGGGAGATGAGGAGGGGTTTGAGGAGGGTGGGACAGGAGAGGGGAGATGAGGAGGGGTTTGAGGAGGGTGGGACAGGAGAGGGGAGATGAGGAGGGGTTTGAGGAGGGTGGGACAGGAGAGGGGAGATGAGGAGGGGTTTGAGGAGGGTGGGACAGGAGAGGGGAGATGAGGAGGGGTTTGAGGAGGGAGGAGAGGGGAGATGAGGAGGGGTTTGAGGAGGGTGGGACAGGAGAGGGGAGATGAGGAGGGGTTTGAGGAGGGTGGGACAGGAGAGGGGAGATGAGGAGGGGTTTGAGGAGGGTGGGACAGGAGAGGGGAGATGAGGAGGGGTTTGAGGAGGGAGGAGAGGGGAGATGAGGAGGGGTTTGAGGAGGGTGGGACAGGAGAGGGGAGATGAGGAGGGGTTTGAGGAGGGTGGGACAGGAGAGGGGAGATGAGGAGGGGTTTGAGGAGGGTGGGACAGGAGAGGGGAGATGAGGAGGGGTTTGAGGAGGGAGGAGAAAGGAGATGAGGAGGGGTTTGGGGGGGGGGGGGGCACTGGCAGTGGCTCAGGCCACCGCTAGAGATAGTTTTGGATGATCCCCTTAGTTTTAGCCTGACCCCTTATATATATGAGACCATCTTAAGATGACCCAATGCCAGGACTTCGGCAGTCAATTGTATTTCTCAGCGCCTTGAAATTGGAAAAGTGTATAACATTATAAAAACTTTAAAATTGGAAAATGTTAAGGCGTGTCAGGTATAGGGTTGGCACCCGGAAGGAAGCGGTTCTTTTTCAGACAGGTTTTTAATCACACTGTCAGAGCTGGTATGTGGACTTGACGTCTGCTGTACAGTTACTATACACCAGTGGTTCTCAAACGTTTTAATGTCACTCTGAGAGAGTACAAAAGGAACCAAATGGATCCTTTTGTACACCCTTTTGTTACAGTCCTGTAAGGGTCCATTTGGATGTTATGCTTTAGCTATTGAAAAATAGCAGATCTACAAGCTCATAGCGCGCCACCGAGTGGCGCGCTACGAGCTTGTAGGTCTGCTATTTTTGAAAAGTCGAAGAACGACTGACATAGAAACATAGCTTTTTCAGAAAACTGTCAAGATGTATAGAAGACATTTTTAGAATCTGATCTCGGGTAGGAATCGGAAACGTTAAAATTCTAAAAGGTTCTCAACCCTTATAGTGTCAGTTTATGCTTGAGCGTTCTTCCGGGTGCTTCAAACGCCACCGAGCAACTTCCATTGAAATGAATAGCTGGGGGCGGGGCCCTCTAGTTCTGTATCGGTGCGTGCGTGCGTGCGTGCGTGCGGTACCTCAGCGCATACAGGTCCTGGTGCTCCCGGCTGGGCCAGCTCTTCCAGCAGTAGTGCAGAGGAATGTCGCTGCCGTTGGTGAGGGACACGGAGCGCTGGCTGGCCAGCGACACGTACGTGTCCTCCAGAGACACGGCGGCTGCAGGCTCCAGACACACGCTGTCCAGCTCCTCACACGCCCCGCACAGACGCACGTGCACCTCCTCACCTGGAGACACACGCACACACACACACACACAGTCTTAGTTTGCAGTGACTCGCGACCGTATCAATCTGGCTATTAAATCGCTCTATGATAAACAGTTTCTTTACAGAAACGACAGGTTTTATAAACATCATCATCCGGCATATTTTACCGCTTTTGTTTACATGCTAGTAGCGCTCGTTGACTGTGTTTGTTTGGTTAGCAACCGGGTTAGCCATATAGCCACGTGATTGACAACAACTATACTATTCTGATTGGTTGGTATGAGCCAATCGCCAAAGACTGCCGCTTTGACAACGCCCATTCCAGAAACTGCTGCCGCGGGGAGGGCTTTCAGTCTGAATAATGAAGTGAAACGAAACTAAATTCAGACCGAGTGCCAGGCTAGAACTAGGTAACCCTGAGCCTATAACTTTAGGCTCGGGGGGGGGAGCTCTTAATTGATCCCTTTGAACTTCAAAGTGGCTGTGTGTGCACGGAGTTGATCGAACGGGCCATAAAAGTGTCAAACTCGTTCTATGCTCATTAGTGTTCCCTCTCTAAATCAATGAATGCATCAAAGACAGCGATCACTTTGATACCTGTCAGAGAGGGAAGGGGAGTGTGTGTGTGTGTGTGTGTGTGTGTGTGTGTGCTGTACACACACAGATCTGTGATTCTACCTATAGCCTATACCTTTAAGTCACTGTGGCAGCAACAACTACCTAGAAGAAATACTTCTAATACTAAGACAGGGCAACAACCATCAACACTACAAGAGTTGCACGCACACACGCGCGCACACGCACACACACCAACTTGTGCGCGTCCCATGCACGCTTAAATCTACTAGCACGGGACTGTAGGTAAATATTTTGAGGCTTTGTTTACATTCAAATCAGGAGGTGTGCAGCATCCAACCTGTATACAGTGTATAGCATCACATAAATACGCATCCAAATCCTCAGTGTTCATTTAACTCTCATATAAAATCAATATCAAGTCACGTTTATTTAAAAAGCACCAAAAAAAACAAAGAGGAAGGAAAGGGAACCAAAGAGATACACAGAACATTTCATCAACACAACAAATACAAACAGTAGTAAAAAAAAACCAACAACACATAGAAGCATACTAAGGAGATCATTTATACCAACCTATATCAAACGGAAACGACGGGATGAAACGAGCAAAACGTCATATCAGGAGGATTGGAATGCTTGCGAGTATAAAACTGAGCTTTGAGCCTGGATTTAATTAAAGGATTCGATGGAGGGGGGGGGCAGATCGAATGGAGAAGGGAATTATAATGCTGTTCCACAGTCTGGGCCGGCTGCGACAGAGAAGGCGCCTGGAGTCCGTTTTTTCGTCGGGACATCTAACAACCTTAACATGCCCCGATGAGTCAATTGACCCGAGGTGCCTAGTGGGGGGAAGGGGGGGGGCTTTATACACTCTTAATCTCTCCGACCCATGTATGCTCTTACCTCTTTATGAGTCCATTTGGTTACACTTTGAAAACACTCCCGGAGTTACAGATGGAGAAATCAATAGTGAGGCTTTACTGTGTAGGGCAGTGGCTCATAAGAGGTAGAGCAGCTGTTTGGGAACCAGTTCCATCCTCCTGGCTTATAGTGCTGAATTGTCTTTGAGCGTCACCCCCCCCCCCACACAAAAGATACCTTCTTCATTTCTGCTCTGTAAGTATACGACGGAGTCGCTCGCGCACAGAAACTTTCTCACAGCGCGTTGCGATGCCAAGCTTTGTAGATCGGCTATTTTCTGTGCACGTCTCCCAATGAGCAGGTTGGCACTGTGTGGTGAACGGGTGCATGTTAAATCACATCATCGCTGTATGTATGTATGTATGTATGTATGTATGTATGTATGTAGAGCATCGCAGTCCCACCCCCTTTCATGACGACGAGAATTTCCCATGCATTTTTCCCATAGACGTTTCATGACAACAAACACAGCAGAACAAAATAATTAGAAAGAAGAAAAAAAGGGCAGCTTACAACAACTTTATTCGTTGTTTTTCTTCTTACCCTTTATTATTTGTTCGGCACCAAAATATAGTGTTTATTGTCATGATTATGTCACGATCCGAGTTGGCTTTGTCCGAGGCTTATACAGATCTTTAAAGAAATACTTAATGAAACTATGGGAAATTATTTCCCGGTCCTGTCGTCGTCATAGAATCTGGTCTCAGGTCTCACATCACGCAGCTCCTTGAATGAAGGCCATATAGAAATGCAGATCTAGTTGAATCCAGAAAATAAAGGATATATAAAATAAAGTGAACCCATCATAAAAATAAAAAAATAATAAAAGATTAGTTTGAGCTGAACCTGTACGTCTTGAGAGACTACACAGGCTTGCATTATTTTTGTTGTTTTGAGATCGCAAAATGCCAATTTCATTTCCATGACAAATCTCTTTCAGGATTCCTGCCCTGGCTGCTCCGTGTCGCTTTCTGCTTCATAATTTATAACGTAATGAGGTAACTTTCTTCTTTGTGGTTATTCAGATTTTTCATCTTGAATAATTGTGGAGCCAGACAATTACTTGCAACATGAATGTTTTATACGTGCTGTCGTGCCACAGCGAGCCTCTGGGTGGAACGTACAGGTATGTAATCAAACAGGCTGCGGGGTACGTTCACAAAATCACAACCATTTCGTCAACAAATAAAAACGAGACTGAATGTTAGAGAGAGACTAGTGGAGAAGAGATCAAGTCAAAAGACAAGTCATTTTATGGTCGGTTGCTGCACTCGCAACACCCGTGTAAAATCAACCATTACGATGCCATCCAAGGCCTGCCAAAACACATTTTAGTCGACAAAATCAACTGTAGATTTGGTTGACTAAAACTAGACTAACACTACAACTGGGGGCGACTGTGGCTCAGGAGGTAGAGCAGGTCGTCCAATGATCCATGGATCGGCGGTTCGAATCCCGGCTCCTCCCTGTCTACATGTCGAAGTGTCCTTGGCAAGACACTGAACCTTGCATGGCTCCCGCCGCAATCGGTGTATGAATGTGTGTGTGTGTGTGTGTGAATGGGTGAATGTAATGCACAATCTATGTAAAGCGCCTTGGATAAAGGCGCTATATAAATGCACCATTTACCATTTAAAACATTTCAGGTGACTTATGACTAAAACTAAATGACATTTCATTCAAAAGACTATACGACTAAAACTAAATCAAAATTTGCTGTCAAAAGCAACACCGTTACTGTTGATGTGGGTTTGGGCTGGTGTTCTGTTCTGTTCAATCTAAGTGTAAGTGCAACCAGTTCATCAAGTGGATTGTCTGCCAAAAGGAATACTTTAAACAACACTTGGCATGGAGAATCTGCCAACTGTAGATGAATCGTTGTCTCGCAAGTGTGTCTTACTCATCTGCGTCTGAACATTCGGGCCATTCGGTTCAGCTTCCTCCAACAGAGCCAATTCATTATATTTTCGGGGGGTTGAACTGAAAGTGAACTGATCCCAAGTTCTTAAAACAGATTGGTGTGCCCTATATGCCCGCTATGTGGTGCCCAAGACGTCTGTGGACTGCCTTTGATTACTGCAGTTTCTGAAAAAGCTATGTTTCTATGTCAGTCGTTCTTAGATTTTTCAAAAATAGCAGACCTACAAGCTCATAGCGCGCCACCGAGTGGCGCGCTATGAGCTTGTAGATCTGCTAATTTTGAAAAAAGCATAACATAATGCTAACACCAAAAGGCGTTCCCGCCGAAAATGGGTTAAAGGACAACTTTAGTTGTTTTCAACCAAGGTTCATGTTTTAGGCAGCTTTCTTTCGTAGTCAGTTTGTCGCTATAACATTTTGTAACAACATTCATCGAATTTGAATGCCCCCGCGTGAGTGCAGAGAGAGAGAGAGAGAGAGAGAGAGAGAGAGAGAGCGAGAGAGAGAGAGAGAGCATTGGGTGAGCTTCAGAGAAGCAGGCACCTCTTTGTTTCCCCGCCATCGTTTAGGATGGAGGAAATAAGGAGGAGAAAAAGGAGGGCTGAGGAATGTTGAAAGGGAGGCAATTATCTTTCTGCATCCTGATGCTATGACAGCAGCTGACAGGCAGGGAGAGCTGCTTTCATCCCCTCGTCCTGTCTGTCTGTCTGTCTGTCTGTCTGTCTGTCTGTCTGTCTCTCCCCCCACCCCCACTGTGATTCTCTAGGAACACAGCAAGATAACTTCTCAAGCATCACTCACTGCCTACTGCCTTTGATTACTGCAGTGTGTGTGTGTGTGTGTGTGTGTGTGTGTGTGTGTGTGTGTGTGTGTGTGTGTGTGTATGTGTGTGTGTGTATCCATTTGTGTTTGACTCTGTGCCAATGCTTCCCTTCAGTAATGGGCTGTGTGGCGGTCACCTAAAACAATGTTTCCCAAGGACCCATTTGTGGGTCTAATCAAAAAACACAGATTTTTCATGAATAAATCAAAGAAATGATATTAAGAATGATTATTCGAAATCAAGTGTTTAAAAAGTAGTGAAAACAGCCGATCTACAAGGTGGCGACGTGTTGCGACCTTGTAGCTATTTTCACTATTATAGTTTGGGGTCACGGGCAAACGCCTTATCTCTCATCTGTGTCTGGACCTGAAAGGTTTGGGAACCACCGGTGTGTGTAGTAGTATAGGGACAGCTTGGACAGCTCCATCGCTTCTTCCTTCACTGCTGCAATGACAGTCTGACCAAAATAAACAACACAACTGTAATGGTGCTCGGCAGGGTGCCTCCAGAAGAAAGAGGCAACTTTAAGCGAGTGCCGTGTCGTTTCGCGGGCCGCTCCGCGGTGTAGCTGTCAAACAACATAAGGTGCTGGAAAATCTGTCCACACATGAAAGTACATACAGTAGAACTCTCATGCACAAACACAGGCATGCCTGAATGCGCACGTGCCAACACATCTACTTTCTCCGACGCATGTGTGCCTATACGTAGTGCGCGCACGCACACACGCACGCAGGCACACACGATATCATCACTCTCGGGTAGAAATCTTATATGTCTATGATTTTTTTTCCACCCCAGAAATGAACGCCCTATTTCATACTTGGACAGGAGGGGGACAGGGTAGCAACAGTGATGCTGATAGGTTGGTAACAGCAGCAGTACCGGTAGCAACAGTGATGCTGATAGGTTGGTAACAGCAGCAGTACCAGTAGCAACAGTGATGCTGATAGGTTGGTAACAGCAGCAGTACCAGTAGCAACAGTGATGCTGATAGGTTGGTAACAGCAGCAGTACCGGTAGCAACAGTGATGCCGATAGGTTGGTAACAGCAGCAGTACCAGTAGCAACAGTGATGCTGATAGGTTGGTAACAGCAGCAGTACCGGTAGCAACAGTGATGCTGATAGGTTGGTAACAGCAGCAGTACCGGTAGCAACAGTGATGCCGATAGGTTGGTAACAGCAGCAGTACCAGTAGCAACAGTGATGCTGATAGGTTGGTAACAGCAGCAGTAACGGTAGCAACAGTGATGCTGATAGGTTGGTAACAGCAGCAGTACCGGTAGCAACAGTGATGCTGATAGGTTGGTAACAGCAGCAGTACCGGTAGCAACAGTGATGCTGATAGGTTGGTAACAGCAGCAGTAACGGTAGCAACAGTGATGCTGATAGGTTGGTAACAGCAGCAGTACCGGTAGCAACAGTGATGCTGATAGGTTGGTAACAGCAGCAGTACCGGTAGCAACAGTGATGCCGATAGGTTGGTAACAGCAGCAGTACCATACCAGTAGCAACAGTGATGCTGATAGGTTGAGAGAGAGCAGTGATGGAAAAAGTACTCACATGTTTAACTTATAAGTAAAAGCATCAATACTGCAATGTAGAAGTGCTCCGTTACAAGTAGAGAAGTCCGGAATTCACAGTGTACTTGAGTAAAAGGACAACGGTATTATTGGCATCCAAAATGTACTTACAGTGCCAAAAGAATAAAGTGCTCATTATGCACAATGTCCCATTTCATGTTTTCAATTTTTTTTTGGAAACAGCAGATCGATCTACAAGCTCACAATCTATTTTCAAATGGACGAAATGTATATAGGGCTGAAGTTGTTTGGGCTGAAATGTATGCTTTGTAATAATTAACGCATTCTGACCTGAGATCAGATTCATACGAGGTTTCCACTGGACACACACTGGTCTGATTAATCAAAATCTACAAAGTATAACTACAGTAACGGACGTCTTCAAATAAATGTAGCGGGGCAAAAGTGCAATACTCGGATCCGAGATAATGGTGGCGTGGAAGTAAAAGTATTGGAAATACTCAAGTAAAGTACAAATACCTCAAAATTGCACTCAAGCACAGTGATGTAAAGTAAATGTACTTAGTTACTTTCCGCCACAGGAGGAAAGCCCTTGTGCGAGCTTTAGAGGCTGTCTGAAACATGCATGAGAGAGAGAGAGAGAGAGAGAGGAGGGAGACAGGGAAAGGTGCTAAATTAAAAATGATAGTCCCCTGATGGGCTGTAAGTGGTGTTCGGGAGCTCGGGCTTGGGCTTGGTGCCCCCATTATAAAAGCTTAATGTTGCTGAATGCCATCGCTGCTGTATGCTGGCCTGAAGCGGCCCTGTGCCTGTTTATATATGCAGCAGGCAAACAGCACAGCAGTGACTGACACAATGAGTATGATGGTCATCACGCACACCAGCAAACAGCACAGCAGTGACTGACACAATGAGTATGATGGTCATCACGCACACCAGCAAACAGCACAGCAGTGACTGACACAATGAGTATGATGGTCATCACCCACACCATCAAACAGCACAGCAGTGACTGACACAATGAGTATGATGGTCATCATCACGCACACCAGCAAACAGCAAATAAACTATAAACACATCAACGGTAAATCATGATGGTTCAAAAACAAATAGCTCACACGCACGCACGCACACACACACACACACACACACACACACACACACACACACACACACACACACACACACACACACACACACACACACACACACACACACACACACACACACACACACACACACACACACACACACACACACACACACACACACACACACAAGAAATGTTTATTTATGTCCACATAATGAGAAGTACAGGAATACCTTGTACAAAGGACATAAACACTGCCAGTGCAGTTTGACAGTGGGAGAGCAGCCAGTTACAACGTGCATGGACGGCAAAGCATGGTTACATACAGTACGGCTGACATGTCGGACAACGGGCAGCAGACATAAATCATGGATAAAGGAAACAACGCCTCCTCCAAATTGAGCGGCTTCCTATAATGGCTGAAACTGAGCAGTACCTCGCTAACTCATAGGGGGGGTGGGGGGAATCATTTCATGATCGTTTCAAAAGGTTACCAATTTAAATGTAAATGTAAATGAGTGTTAACCCATTCTGACCTGAGATCAGATTCATACGAGGATTCCGCCGGACACACACTGGGTCTGACGAACCCATTCTGACCTGAGATCAGATTCTAAAAATGTCAGTCGTTCTTCGATTTTTCAAAATGGGTGCCCGGTCAGAATGGGTTAACCCATTCTGACCGGGCACACATTTTGGTATTGGCATCATGTTATGCTTTAGCTATTGAAAAATAGCAGATCTACAAGCTCATATCGCGCCACCGAGTGGCGCGATACGAGCTTGTAGGTCTGCTATTTTTGAAAAATCGAAGACACTTTTAGAATCTGATCTCAGGTCAGAATGGGTTAATAATGAAACTGTCAGGATGTAATAGACATTTTTAGAATCTGATCTCAGGTCAGAATGGGTTAAAAGTCTTATCCGCTGGTATTGAATCATCAACAGGCAATCATTTTCCCAAGGGGACGGTGCCATAAGATTTCAGGATCAAGGTTAGCAACACAAGTCTGCTATAGCATTCTATCACTGACTGGTAGCACATTGAATAGAAAGCATAGGGGATAGGCAGCGATGCAATAGGCTTAAGTGCATTTATTGAGGGGCGCCAGCAGCAGTAATCCTTTGAAGATTACGTCATATGGCAGCCAAATCTATGGGATTTTTTTGTTTAGGTTTGTTTAGACTTTAGAGCACTTATGACATAAAAAGTCATATGAACTTTGAGGATCATATTTACTGATGACGCAAATCGTGTCCATGTCTACGGACTTTAACATTTGTTTAGGGCACTAAATAACGAAGTCATGTGGCCAATATAAATACAGTTAAAGTGGGCACTCCTCACTTCACACGAGTTAAGTTTTATTTTTGATTTGTTTTGATCGCAGCCCTTTTAGGGCTTATATTATCATTACTAAATTCACCGATCGCTGTGTGTCTGTCCTATTCCGGGTCACCAGTGAAATGCATGTTGGGACGGACACAGATTAATACTGGGACACACTTTTCCGCGTAACAGACCCACACGGGTAAACAACTGGGACCCTGATACTACTATAGCTACTCTTGCGTCAGTCGACATAACTTCTTCTTTGGGGAAGCATCGCGGTTGCGTGGCACAGGCACCTGAAAGCCAGCTCTGACAGTTGGACGGGGCATTTTAACGTGAACACACGCGCTGTTTCGACACCACACTGAACATCATTTGCTGTTCATATATTCAGAACGGGTAAAGACTAGTACTTCCAAAGCAACTTGGAACAAACCTGCTTTTTAGGTAGACGCTGAGCTGAAATGACTGAGGTCATGCAGCTTATTTGTTTTATGTAAACAAGTGGAATTAGAGATTGATGCTGTTGTGTCTGGAGCATCTTGGCAAAGCCATCTCGTTTTCCCTGTCATTTGGCTGTCATTCTTCTGTGATGACTCTGAGCAGACGATCGAGACACCAACTGCCAATGTCTGAATGCAAATGATTTATACAAATCTCTTGAATACAAATGTTTTGGAAAATGAGAAAAAACAATTGATTATGCAAACAGGCTGAGCTTCTTTTGAATTCTAATTTGAATAGTTTTTTGACATTAAGTCTTTATCGATTACATTGTCAGATTATAGGCATGCATCTTTATGGAGTGTTACTTCAATCAAGTTCACCCTGAAGAAGGCAGTTGTTCCGCAACACGTAGGTGCATTTAAATTAATTGCATTTTAATTGCAATGCATTAGCCACTTCATTAAAGGCATTTTTTTAGTGCCTTTGTCTCTCCCATTGTTTGCATCATTTCTGTCACCTAACAATGAGCACCTTGTTGCCAAACAGATGCACTCCTTCCTCTCTTTTTTCTCCATTAAAATGTGTTTAAAATGTTATAATCGGTTTTGAATACTTTTTGAAAGTCAACAGCTTCAGTTCATCTCGGTTGCCTTTGTAATAGGTTTGTAAGATGTTCAAGTGTAAAAGTGAGCAGGCAGGTCCAGTTCTGCATGTATGGGCTGCTTCTGTTCTACAACCAGAACGGAAATATGCACGCACCGAGTTATTTCTGTTCACTGATGCCCACCCAGTCCTATAGATTCTGTACCTTCACTCCAATGTATCAATATTAGAAACCACATGCAGTATACCACATAGTGTGTATTGCATTAAGATGGTGCGGTTAAATATACTGTACCATTATGTCAGACAAAGATCTGACATACCGGTATACAGTAACTATCAAACCATATACATATAGTAGTGTAGTTAGTGTACAGTACAGTACGCTACTATCCATGTAAATTCAATCAGAGACCCCCAAGAGACGAAGATATAGGCTACGGATGGGTTACTATCTATAGTACGCCCATTAAGACGTAATCTGAGACGTAATCAAAGCAGTACTAGATACACAAAGCAGGAAACAGGAGAAGTGAGGCGAGGAGAAGAGAGGAGGGGAAGAGGAGAGGAGGGGAAGAGGAGAGGAGAGGAGAGGAGAGGAGAGGAGAGGAGAGGAGAGGAGAGGAGAGGAGAGGAGAGGAGAGGAGAGGAGAGGAGAGGAGAGGAGAGGAGAGGAGAGGAGAGGACTGAGCGGAGGGGACTGAGAGGAGGAGAGGAGAGGACTACCTTCTGAATGACAGATAACAAGCCCTTCGAGAAAGCCGCACTGAGCTGAGCCAAGCAGTATAAGTACAATAGATAACCATAACAGCCTCAATCCCTATAAAGGTTCACAGCACCAGTCTGTCCCCACAGAGGCTATAGACTAGACTAGAGTCCCCTCTCGTTATCGTTACTTATCTCACCAGGCTGATTCCACAGCCCGTACCAGTAGTATGCAACGATGCACAATGACAAACATTTTGTTATATTCACAACATACATGAAGGGAAACATTCCCGAGTTACATTTCAACAGTTGCAATTTAGGCATTTAGCAGACGCTCGTATGGCGAGCAAGATCGGAGTAAACGCCACGGACATTTAACGCGGTAGAGGCACGGTTATCCTCGCGTCACCAGACTTTCCACCTCGGAGGAAAGCCTGGTCTGTGATCCTAAATCGCCCGTGTGATCCGGTCGAGGCGTGGTTTAGGTTGATTATTATTATTATTAGTAGTATAAGTATTCCGGTAAAATACCAAGAAGGAGTGGACATCACTGTCCACTCCTTCTTGGTATTTTTACCACCTTGTTTCAACGTGTGTGTGTGTGTGTGTGTGTGTGTGTGTGTGTGTGTGTGTGTGTGTGTGTGTGTGTGTGTGTGTGTGTGTGTGTGTGTGTGTGTGTGTGTGTGTGTGTGTGTGTGTGTGTGTGTGTGTGTGTGTGTTCATGCGCTGCCTGTCAGCAGCACAACATAGCTCAGCTGTAGCCTATTCTGTCACGTTCCGTCACGCTAATGAAACACTAGATGGGATTATTATGTCATGTCAGCACTATCAGAAGATGTAACCCAGGTAAAGTCATCTGTCACTCTGCAAGTTTAACTAAAGTTTTTTCCATCTGTCCAAAGTCATTTCTGATAGCCTGCAGCCCTGCAGTCCTACAGATACAGATTGATTGAAAGTGAAACATGCAAATTGATGGAATATTTTACTATCAGATCGCAGTTCAAAGACGCATTTGGTACAATGAAGCGCTACGCATCATTTCACATCGCATCGCATCATGTGAAATGATGCAACATATTATTATTACCTGGCCCACTGCCAGGTACTTTCGCCACTGTTTGGGCCATTGAATTCCATGCGTTGAATCACTAGGGTCAACGTGGGTCAATGTGCAACAAGACATATCACACCGCAGGGACAACGCTAAAACCGTCTTGACCCTTTAGTGTGGTTATAGGTCTTTAGAGGTTCTTCCAACCAAACCATTCGTACTTGTATGTAATCAGCATATTCTTGTGGTGGTGCCCTATTGGGAAGGGGCCGACAGAACAACCTGTCTTAACGCCCTGGAGAAAACCAAGCTGGAGCGAACAAAATGACTATGTGTGTAGCCTACATCCAACACAACAAGGAGCTGATTGTATCAGTTTGGGCTAATACAATTTGTATTACATAACAAAAACACACATGCATGCTAGCACAAACACAAAACACTTTTATCTTTCTTGCTGTCGAGCAGAAACCTTGTATGCTGTATCCATATTTACAACGCGTCATGTTTTCATAAATGCATGTCCTGCTTCATCAGTGTG